>NW_005842765.1:99894-100242 GCF_000455745.1 Alligator sinensis
AGGCTGTCCTGTCCGTTTGGCTGGTCATCTTGGCTCCCAGGCGGGTCTTCCCTATCACACCTGGATAGGAAGTCCGCCGCTGTATTATCCTTCCCCAGTCGGTGTATTATGCAAAACTTATAGGGTTGGAGCGCCAAGGCCCACCGTGTTATTCGGGTGTTATCGGTCCTGGCCGTACTCAGCCACCTTAGTGGAGCGTGATCCGTCACCAATTTAAATTCCCTGCCCATCAGGTAATACCTGAAGTAGTCTACCGCCCACCGTATGGCTAAGCATTCCCGTTGTATGGTGGAGTACCTTCTCTCCGCCGGCAGCAGCTTGCGACTGGTGTACGCCACCGGCCTCTCA
>NW_005842765.1:100709-101213 GCF_000455745.1 Alligator sinensis
CTGTCCACGTTTGGGTATATATGACGATATCGTCTATATAGGCCGCGGCGTACTCGGCATGTGGGGCTAGTATCTGATCCATCAGGCGCTGAAACGTCGCGGCGGGACCGTGTAACCCAAAGGGCATCCTGACAAATTCGTACAGCCCCCATGGGGTGCCGAATGCCGTCTTTGGCTGATCTTTCTTGGCCGCTGGGATCTGCCAATACCCCTTTGCAAGGTCGAGGGTTGAGATATACTGGGCGTCCCCTATTCTCTCGACCAGTTCCTCCACATGAGGCATCGGGAATGCGTCGAACGTCGCTAAGGTATTCAACCGTCTGTAGTCCACGCAAAGCCTCAATGACCCGTCAGGCTTACGTACTGGTACTAAGGGACTCCTCCAGGGGCTTCTCGACGGCCGGATGACCCCTAACCTCAGCATTGAGTCTACTTCCTTGCGAACGGCTTCCAAGAGGTGGTGTGGGATGGGTCGCCACCTTTCCCTTACTATTGCTCCCGGGG
>NW_005842765.1:103898-104335 GCF_000455745.1 Alligator sinensis
CCCAGCCTGTATGGTATGGCTTGTTTTACTAGCTCGTAGTCCCGGGCATCCTCTCTCGAGAGGGCCCGATAAGCGGCCTGGGCTTTCCTGATGACCAGGGCCCCCAACTGGCTCGCCCAATAGCTCGGGTCGAGCCCCGTCATAAGGGCGTGCTGCTCGAAGGCTTCGATGTAAGCTTCCGGGTCGTCGTCTTTGGTCATTTTGGGCATCTTGAAGGATGCTAGGCCATGTCGAAGCCAATCTTGTCGCCTACCCAACATCTGCTGTTGGGAGTCCAGGATCTGAGCTAGAACCTGCAGGTTCTGCCCCAGGACATCGGCGGGGCCTGCCGCCGCGGGTTGCACATTGGCATAGGGAGCCAAATTGGGGTCCTCCATGTTCCCGGCCAATGCACCAGTTTGCGCCCGCCTCCGCTAGATCAGGTGCTCTCGCGCTGC
>NW_005842765.1:105124-118756 GCF_000455745.1 Alligator sinensis
GCTGTTATCCCGCCGCTCTCCCGGCAGCCACTGCAGTCAGTGCCGCTGCCTCGGTTGACCCCGTCGGGCCAGATGCATGTGCCCTGCTGGCACGGGTCCCGCTCTCGGGGTTCCCTGCAGGCTTCCCCCGCCTCCTCTCTGGCCCTGCTTCCGGGGCCGCCTTTTATCTCAGCCGGGCGGTGTCTCCCGCCGGCGTCGCCCGGCCCCAGCTGGATATAAGTGCGGTTCACAAACTGCGCTGGCGGTCTCCCTGCGCGCGTCCCTACTCGCTCCGGCCTCTGTGTGGGGAAAGTAGGTAGTTACTCCCCGCCCCGGTCCGGCCCCGGGGTACCCTTCTAACCCCCGCGTCCCTGGGACAAGGTCTCAAGTGGAAATTAATTGGAAATGCTTAATATGGTAGCACCGATAAAGGTGTTTCACTTTACCAACCACCTGCAGTCATTGGGCCTCCTAGGATGGGGCTCTGTAGCAGCATCCATTCCAGATCAATGGGTAGCCTCACTTACAGATAACTAGTTTATCTGAAATAACAGAATGGATGTTGGAGTCATTGAGATGGTTGGAAGTGCCTTAAAAGCATCTGTCGTTGTGCCCCCCTCTCTGCCCCCCCAACCAAATTTAATTCTCATGCCCTTGTCTTCAAGGCTAGGGTTATCAACTGCCCCTAAAAATAAAGCTAAAAGTGCTTGTCATGTGTAAAAAAAAAAAAAAAAAAAAAAAAAGTTACCAGTAAAAGCAAACCAACAACTGAGCTTGATTGAAGATCCAACATTGGAGTGAGGCTGGTTGCAAATGTTGATGGACATATAGAACAGAGAAGCAGCACATTGTGTCCAAGTAGGAGTGCAGGTCAGTGCCTTACAGGGAGTTCTCTATCAGGGCTTTGTGGCCTATGGGAGCCTCTGTCCTTCCCCCACTCCTAGCCATGTGCTGGAGCTGCATCCTGTCAGTTTTCACCTGCCCGTAACAGCTGCTCATTTCAAAAATAGGCAGAGATGCATGGCCCCAGGCAATCTGCTTCATACACTGAGGCATACTATAAAGACTAGGTCACAGGCATTCTGGTATAGTGGTTAAACCACTGGAGGAGGGCCAAAGCCAGACGTGGAGTCCAAGCTATCCAAACCAAGGGGGAATCCCAAGAGCAGAGTCCAAGTCACAGGCTGAATCAGGGTTCTAGAGTCAGAGATTCTGTTACCAAAACCAAGGGGAATTTCCAAACAGCCAGAGTCCAGAAACAGCCAAGCAACCTCAGGAGTCAGAGACCCAAGAACACAGGATCCAGTGAGGCCTACCACCATAGATTTTGAGGCAGAACTGTTGGCTGGCCTGCAGTCTGCTGCCAGAGGTGGACTTGAATGGGGAAGCTGCTTTCCCCAGCAGCCAATCAGGAAGCCTTGCCAGTGGCCAGCTGGTTCATCAGCCCGGATGGGGCTACCAGTTAGAGCAGTGGTCTCCAACCTTTTAGGGTAAAGATCACTTTTTGTAAGTAAAGGGCACCCCAGGATCTACGGCCCTTGCGCCCCCTACCAGACAAGCCACCTGGGCTTGGACCCCACTTGCCTGGCCTGAGCAGCAGGGGGCGTGGCTCAGGCCAGCCAGGTGTGTCCTACTGCTCCTGATCATGGAGCCTCTGACAGACTGAGATTGTGGAGCCTCTGGCAGTCAATCCATCAGTCAAGTGAGATTGACTGGTTGGTGAACAGTGAGCTCTATAGCCTCTGGCCATTTTAACCAACTGGGCAATTAGTCCTGGCTGGGCTGCATGTTAGGGCCCATGACACATACCCATGTTAGAATGCGAAGTTCAAACATTTGGGGGCTACTTTTACCTGTTTTACTGTTTGTGGCCCACGGTCTTATTGTTCAGGGGGTCACTTTTGGCTGGCATAGGTGGTATAGCACCAGGGTGGTAGCTGTGGGTGTGTTTTTCTTCCCAGTCAGCTGGGGTAGGTGGTAGCTCACCTTGGTTGGTTTGCTAGTGACTGAGGTTATTAACTGTTTGGGTTTCACTTAATGTTTAATAGTTAAGGGTTTCTCTCAGTTTGCATGTTTATCCCATTTTCCCCTCTAATAAACCCTGTTTTAGTTGAGCAGTGCTTGTTAGCAAGGAAGCTTGTTCACTTTAGAACACCCAGGTAAAATTTGTTCTCTCAGGCTTCTGGATGGAGGCCTGAGTCAGATTTAGAAAGTTGGTGTTAAACCCCTACATTTGAATGGGGCCCTTGGTACTGTTGTCCATGGCTTGGCAGAAGTGTTACATTTACATTATGTAAAATGTGTGTTAGTAAAAATATTTGTCAGGAAGAATGTTTGACTGTTGGTAAAAGGTTTGCAAATTGTCAGCAAAAAAAATGTCTTGGGTTGGTAACCCTGTTGAAGGCCTTTCACAATTCTACCCTTTCCTGATCTTTTCATGTCAGCTTTCCTTGCCTCCTGTCCTCCAGCACAACCACCAGTTTTGTGTACCTTCTCATACAACTATCTCCAGGCCTTCTTCCACATGACCCTTTATGCATGGGATAGCTTGAACTCGTCCATCAGACTACTAACCCTCTCCTCAGCTCCCTCTTTTGTTCTGATGCCAATTATGACAGGAAAAAATGAAGATAGGTGACACTTTATTTTCCCTCAGTGATTTTTAATATTTGAAATGACAAAAATAATATATTTTTAATTATATCTCTTTTCCCCAACTTTATTACTTGATTTATTAGTTTGTAATTCCATTGGAGATGGAACTGTGTATGGGTTTATAAAGTAATTAGGGTAGACTTGACCTTAATTAAGGTATGTGGCCAATACTAAGTATTAAATAATTAGTGCTTCAGTCCCAGGAGACAAAATTCATCCCTAAAGTTCTTTTTCTTAAAGGATGTTTTCTGGCACTGAAATAAAGTGTCATTGTTACTTTTCTCTAGTGCAGAATCCCAAACTTTATATCCTCAGAAAGAACTTGCACCTCTGGCTGGGCGCCTACGTGCTTTGAGTCAAGGTCAAAGTTGAGGGAAGCAAGACTGGCACTCACTTATCCCAGCTGTGAGTTTAGCTATATGTCAAACCATCTTCTCTTCAGAGCAGAAGCAGAGATTCCGGTTTTAAAGGGCCTTGATATGATACATTTACACAAATTCCGTCTCTCCTCAGCTGATTACAGCTAGGCTTTTTGTATTGCATGGAGCAAACTTGCATGTGTCTTATTACTTATGATTTACATTTACAGACACTTGGATTAAGCCAAAAAAAATGGTGCATAGACTGAGACTCTTGTTAAAAATAAGAGATGAACATTGTTACATTAGATGCATAAACGGAGAGCATAGAACTTTATTTTGCCTTTCACTTACCTCTCATATATTACTACTCCTAGTTGAGGTCTGTTACATAACTGAGAACTTCACTGATGACATGTTACCTGTGGTAATAAGAATATTGTCATTTTTCATTGATAGTGAAAATATTAACTACAAAAATACAATTGGCATTTCCTGTCAATGTCCAAGACTGAAATTGCTCACTGTACAGTGTCTCTCTGTCAGAGCTGGCCTGCTGCACTGCATGGAATTGCTTACTTTCTGCCCATGCAGTTATTACATTTACAGCAACATGTTGAACCACCACTGCTTTCCCCTCAGCTTTGGGGGATGCCTGATCTGTCTAATGGAGAAGTGTGAGCTACTTTTCAGTTAAGTCCGTCACTCATTTTATAGACATTATGGTCCACATTCATATACTGTCTCTTAGTTACCTTTACTAAGCTTTGCTCCCAGTTATACTCATCTGAATATGTCAGATATGTACATTCCTTCCAAGATGGATGCGAACTTGCTAATTTGTCAAACAATTCTTATACATAATAAGGTTACAGAGCTAAAAATATACTGTGGTTGTTGGTCCCTTCACTACCCAGTGGTTAAGATGGAAGGTTTTCTTCACAGAGCTCAATAGTTTCTGGAGCTGTGTCGGATCATCGCTGCCTCTGCCCTTTGTGGGGCAATCCTTTTTCCACAGTCGTTTTTGTTTTTCCTTTTATTACCACAGTCAGTTTTCCAAGCTCTTCAGTTTTGTATGTCTTTTCATGTGGAATCTGACCTTTTTCCTTTCCTAATGGGTGGGAGCTTGTGGAGTTCCAACTTTCATACAAGTATACTACTTCCGTTTCATTTTTGTGATCCTACTCCAGTGCTTTCCTTTTCATGGCTACAAAGCATTTCTAGTCTCCTAAAAGGTCCCGAGATGACTAGTGATGCATCAGCTATGCTGATGTTGAGAGATGTGACTGGGAATTTTCTAGCAATATAATTTTGGTCTAAAAATCTCTTCATTAGAGCTGAGTGTTTTGTCAAAACAAAGACAGTGCAGCTGAAACGTGCCAGGCTACTGGGGGTTGCAGGCTCTGGAGCAACTGCACCATGCAGACTTGGCCTTCAAGGCTCCCTGCAGCATAGCTGGGACAGCCTGAGAGCTTTTGTTGTCATGTTGCTCCCGGAGCTGACAGCATCCCTTCCTCTTTGACAGGACTCCCTGGACTGCCCCATTTTTTGTGGGGGAGGAAGCAGGGAAGGTAACCAAAATAGTTTGATTTTTTTTTTTCCCCCCCCCTCTAAAGCAACAGTTTATTTTTCATAATTTTCTTCTATAGGAAATTTCTAAATTTCTAGTTTTGTTTCACTTGGGAATGAAACTCTCAAACTGTCTGTTCTTTAGGAAGTTCTGATATTCAGAATTGACCAGCTTTTGAATTGATATTCAGAATTGACCAACTTTCTGATATTCAGTTTGACCAACTTCTGTGCTAAGAAAATTACCTCGAGTAATCTTATGTTGCCACTGCTTTGTGTTTTTTTTTTTTCAGTGTTTCTGTGAATGAGCTACTGGAGAGCTGTGTAGGATTGTGGGTTTGCATGTCCAGCTTTGTTGTTCTTATTTTCAGCTTCTTAGTTGATGCTTACAGGATAGACAAATTATGGGTATTTAAAATTAAGAGAGCATGCAGCACATTGTTATGGGGCCTGTTGGAATAGTCTGAATGAACAGTCCAGAATTGTACTTGATCTGTTTTTATTGTACAGCTCATTGGACCAACTACTAAAAAACTGGTCTCTGCTTAATACCAGGGAATTGTCTGGTAAGTATGTAAATTCATGAAATGAAGGTAGAAGGCTCAGCATTTTGTGTCATGCTACGTTATAGAGCAAAAGTGTCGAAAAAGTATACTTTTCTGTTCCATGTTATAATACAAGATCTTGTTCTGAAAATAAATTGCAGAAGACGCCACAGTCATGATTACTTTATCAAGTAGTGTAGTATAGCTGTTAAGCTATGTCTTTATCTTTTCGATGTATCAATTTATTTTCACAGTTTACTTAAAAGATTATAATTTATTTCAGGTAATAATCACATGAAAGAAGAAAATTATGGTGCTGCAGTGGATTGTTATACACGGGCCATAGAACTGGATCCAAATAATGCAGTCTATTACTGCAACAGGTACGAAATGCTAAACTTGAAATTTTAAGGAGAAAATTGTAAACTAGATCAAAAAATAAGGTAAAGTTAATGTCCTGTTTGTCAGAGAATAATTACATTAGACATCAGTGTGGTAATGCAAATTGAAAAGGGATCGATTGATATGTTTTAAATGTATCTGTCTTAATTAACTGCATACTGTGGACTTCTATATTTTTGGTAAGACTCTGGACTGTTGTTTTTTTTTTTTTTTTTTAAAGCAATTTAAAATATTTTTTATAGAAATTATAAAAAGATCTGATCCAGAATCAGTAGTAAATGGGACCTTTTCTTTAACCAGAAGGACCTTTTCTTTCATCAATGGATATTTGTTTGTTTTTAAATTAGTAAATTTGTGAGATGAGTTGATCAGAACTAACATAATACACAAAGTGAGGGCCTATATTTCTTTGGCTGTTGTATGCACTTCAAAATGAAATGCATACAGTTTTTTACTGTAACAAATATTATGGCTATAGTGTGTTATATTTTAGTTGTATTTCAGCATTTCAATTAAAACACAGAGCCAAATACTATCCTTGATTCCATGACACTGCAGTTAAGCAGCCTTGTAGGTAAAGACAATAAACACAATCCATTAGGAATGGAACTAATTTAATCAAACCCTGGCAAGGCATCCAATTCAGGGGACACAGCAAGAATGGTCTTTATTTTGTAAGGCAGCTTTAATAGAAAAGTAGCATAGCATACTTTGCAGAATTAAATAATCTTTATATAGTATGCTGTTTTAGCTATGACCAGACGTAAACTGGAATGTTTTGAATCCTTGCAAACATTGGGGAAAGCTTGAACATGAATCTCTGTGGCCTGGCCTAGTCTCTAGTCTCAAGTCACAGGTGGTATATAAAATAATTAGTTACTCTAGTGTAAAGGTGCAGGTATAAATCAAAGATTTAGAAATGTTCGGGAATCTTCATTTGGAGTATTACAGCAGAATGGGGGTACTTTTTGCAGGTTTAGGTTCCTGGGAAGATGAGGCTTTGCAAACTAGTTGGGAGTATATATAGCCACTACAGACACAATCTAGCTGGGATATAAAATAGCCATACTCAATCCAACATGGAAATATTAGACAATTTTCTAATATGTTTTTACACTACTATGAATTTTCAAAGTATTTGTATATCTGAATCTATTTTTCCAAAGCCTATTCCAGCAAAGTATAATAAGCACGTGCTTGCTTTAAGCATATGACCAGGATCATTGGATTTGAGCAAGCCGAGATACTTTACAGAGACACGGAGAAGCCTATTGAATTATGCACGTGCTTAAGGTTTTAGTGTAGTTTTAAGAACTTGGCTGTGTGGGGTCTAAATCTGGATTGTCAGACTTTTATTTTCTTGATGAAGTGCTAACTTTTTCCTGTTTCAGGGCTGCTGCTCAAAGTAAGCTCAGCAAGTACAATGAAGCAATAAAGGATTGCAAGAGGGCAATAGCAATAGATCCAAAATACAGCAAAGCATATGGAAGAATGGGGTAAGCTCATAAAAACTTACCTAACTAACGGCTAGATCTTCAGAAGGCATAAATAGAGAAGTTCTGCTGAAATCAATGGAGTGATACTGATTTATATCAGCTGAAGAGCTGGTCCTGAAAGTGCAATTGTTTTCTGAAAACAATTCTAATACTAGTAGCATAAGACTCTATATACATGACCTCTCTCAGTAACTCCATATCAGATAATTTCGTTTACAGATATTTTTTGTTTTGGTTTATTTTTCAGTTTACCAGCACTACAAATGCAGTCTAGGAAATTGAGCTGTTTTTACTGTATAATTACCAGTAATAAAAAATCTGCTGTTGAAACAGTTGTTGTACAACTTAGTACAATTTAGAATGCAGATCTGTTTCAAAGTACTAGGTCTTCTAGGCTAACAGCATTAAGAACTAATTTTTGCCTATTAAATGTACAGTTTTCTAACTGTAACAGTGCTCTACCATCTGTGCAGTTAGAAATTGTATGTCTTCACACCACATATCTAGGACTATTTGTTACTTCAGGGAGAAAAGGGAATTGAACCTGGGAATCCTGTCACTTGGGTAAATACTGTAACCACTAAGTCAGAGGTGGGCAAAATGTGGCCTGTGGACAGGATGTGGCCTGCCAGGCCATTCTATTCAGCCCATGGGGCCCCTAAAACATTTAGAAAATTAATATATATCTGTTTCTGGATGCCTGTCATGCAGCCCTCAATGGCTTGCCAAAACTCAGTAAGCAGCCCTCCACCCGATATAATTGCCTACCCCTGCACTAAGTTGTTTTATAAAAGGGAAGTGGGAGGTTAACAAGTAACATTTTCCCTTCTGGAAGTGGGTCTGGACAATGTTGATTGAAAATTTATGCAGGCTTATTTTTCTGAATTTAATATAAAATCTAGAGTTGAGTGAGCAACTCTGCATAGAGGTGCATGCAGTAGGTTTGTATATTTTAGTAACTAGTAGACTGTGAAGGCCTGGCCTAGAGGCTACCTTAGACCTAGTTGAATATGCTTTGTAACTGTCATGGTGGCCATTGCCCCTTGGATCCATTTGGACCAGGGGTGGGCAATTATTTTGGGCAGAGGGCTGCTTACTTAATTTTGGCAAGCCATCAAGGGCTGCATGACAGGCAGCCAGGGGCAGATAAATATTAATTTTCTAAATTTTTTAGAGGCCCCGAGGGCTGGATAGAATGGCCTGGCAGGCTGCATCCTGCCCACCCCTGATTTGGACAGTTGTCATATTGAGAGAAACTGAACTATGGTCTCTTTCTGTAGAAGCATAGGGACTAGTGGATTGTTTTGGTCCCACTTAGACCTTTTCATATCTACATTATTTATGTGTGTTCACATTTTTAGCTTAACCTTCCCTGGATGTCAGTGAATACCAGTCAGTGAGAGTGGAGGGAAACTGGAGGCAGGTTAACGGCCAGATCAAAATGATAAAAGTCTACATCTTTAAGACCCAGGTAGAGAAAAAATCTTAATTTCCTAGTAAAAAAACCCTTTTGCTTATTAATAGACTCTCTCAAATCTCTCTAGTGCTCTTTATATTCCATTAATCAAGTTGTCTGAGAAAAATTGAGATCAGTAGAGATAAACTTGCCCTGACCTTGACTGAAACAGATGCGGATCCAGAGAGGGTGCAGTGGCATGGTCGCACCCGCTCTTTCAGACAGTGCTGCATGAGCAGCAGCTGAGGACTTTTTAAAGTCTCCAAATCAGATAAGAATCCCTCCCTTCCCTTCCATGCTCAGTTGCACATCCTCTCCCGTCCCTTCCTGTCCCATTCTTCTCCTCCCCGACCCACTGCAGCCACTGTGTCTGGCTACCCTGGGCACAGTGAGTAGCTCCAGAACCACATCTGCCCCACTTCAGCTGGCCTGCACAGGGAGCTGAGCTCAGCCTAGAACAGCGGCAGTAGCGGTGGTGGGTCAGTTCCTCCTCTTTCCAATCTCCCAGGTATTCCCTACCAGCCTGGGAATGGGCTTTAGCGAGGGGGTACCCTTCCACTGCTGCTAGTACTGCTGCTGCTCCACCAGGGAGCTATCCATGCAGCCTGGCTGGAGTTGAGGCAGGAGTGACTGGAATTCCTCTTGTCTCTGGTGCAGTTGGTAACAGCAGGTGAGGGGAGTTGAAATGGGAGGGGACATGCTGCTGAACATGGAGGGAAAGGGATGGGGGGTGCCAAAAGCGGTGGGGGTGGAATTCCTACCTGCTTTAGGGACTTAAAAATAAGTCCCTGATGCTGCTTTTGAGGCTTAATCTGCTTGCCTGGAGGAGCTGGGAGTGAGGGTGCAACCCCCCTGCAGCACTGGTTGTTACTCCCGCTCTCTGCTTTACAAAATTCTACATCTGCCCATGGATGCAAGAGTCCTGATGGTTTGGGATGTAGGACAGACAGCTTTGATATCAACTTCAGAAGGCTGAAGACCTAAAATTGCTGAGACCAAATAGATTGTCTTTTGTAATAGTCATGTGCATCAGGTGTGCTAGCACTCCTACTGTGACTTAAACCTAGAGGTTCCTGGCTAGAGGGTCTTGCCCCTCTGCTCAGGGGTAGCCTGATTGCCATATTGGGGGTCAGAAAGAAAAGTAACCCCATGGTCAGATTGGTATGGACTATGAGGGTTTTTGCCTTCCTCTGTAGCCGGGGGCGGAGTGTGTGGCGGGGTGTGGCCCTCTTCCTTGGATCTCAGAGTATATATTAGCAACCTTTACAGAAACAGGACTTTAGCTGCTGTGGTGCCCCTGCTTTACTTGGGTGTTATATCAGGGTTGATTGTGTAGTTTTGCTAGGAGGTTAGACAATGGATTTGCATAGGCTGGTTTGGATAGGGATGCAAGGTATCTTTCAGCCCTCCTTCTCCATGCTTCTATGATCTTCAGAATCAAGAGGACTGGATGGAATCAAACAGTATACATTAATGTTTAGATTCTGGTCCTGTTGATTCTGAAAGCAAACTTACCTTAACTTTTGTATGATCAAAATCTAAATCAGTTTTAAAATTCTTTTCTTTCATTCACTTGAATCAGCTAGAGCAGAAATTGTTTGTATAATTAATTCTTTGATATTCATTGATATGCTGCATTGGCTTTCTCTGTTTCACCTTAGGTTGGCTCTGACCTCAATGAATAAATATGAAGAAGCAATTACCAGTTACCAAAAAGCATTGGATCTTGATCCAGAAAATGACTCTTACAAGTCAAATTTGAAAATAGCAGAACAGAAGCTAAGAGATATGTCCAGTCCTGTAAGTAGGCTCTGAATTTGGGGAGTGGGTGAATGTTCTGTCTTTTTAAATGATAAATGGAATGTAACAGGTATAATAATGTTTAGATATTTGTTTTTAGACAGGAACTGGATTAAGTTTTGACATGGCAAGCTTGATAAACAACCCTGCTTTCATTAGTATGGTGAGTGAATTTTAATTATATTGTTGCTTCCATTTAAAAATAGAGTATTTTAAATGTAACTTTTTCTCCAACAAAAACAGATTTTTTAAATATTATAAATTTTGGTTATTTTATTATTCTGAAGTTGGAAAAATTGTTAGTTTTCAATTGTGGTGATAAGAGGAGAAAAGTAAGTTGCACTTCAGTTTTTTATTTGTTTTTTGGTTCTGTCACATTTCTGCTAGGCCCTATGATAGTCATAATATGTATAGATTAGTTGTTTTGGTCATGTGCATGGGAGCAAAATGCTTTTGAACACGTTGATGACTTTCAGCTGTCTTTCTCCAATGACCTAATCACCATTATTAGTTTAAAAAATTGCAATGAACATAAGAGATCAGTAGGGGTGTAGCGATAGAGATTTTTTGGGCCAATAACGATGGCTGATTTTTAACGAGACATATATGCTGATACCAATCCAATTGCCGATATACAGCCTGGCAGTTTGGAGAGTGACCTCCAGTTGGTAAGTCTGTTGTGGGGGAGGGAAGGGGCGTAGGAGGTGCAGATTGAGGCCCCTGCAATGAGGGAGAGAATGGGACTGGGGCAGGGGCTGCACAGGCAGGGCGGGACATGGAACCGAGCTGTGAGCGACTCATCTGGGGTGGGGGAGGGGTGGCTCCCACTGCTACATGCATGGGGGGGCATGTGTCCCCGGATCTGCACAGGTCAAGGGTGGGTTGCCATTGAAGGCAGGGGCCGGGGCGGTGCCGGGCTCTTCCCAGTGAGGGGCTAGGCGTGGCTGTGCTTGGAGGGACTACATGGGGGGCCTGCAGCCACCGCAGAATTCACTGCAGCCCCCCCAATACCCCCCACCCAGTGCCACTGCCAGCCACCTCAAGTGCACCTCAGCCCAGCCCTCCTGCTGGGAAGAGCCCAGCACTGCCACCAGCAGCAGCCTGCAGCGGCAGCCCGCCCTCACCCCATGCACAGATCCAGGGGCACAAGCCCCCGATGCGCACCCCGGGAGGCATAGCAGCAGAAGCCGACACTCCCTCCCCGTGCTCCCTGGCCGCTCATGCTCCATGCCACACCTCACCCTGGCTGTGCAGCATCTGCCTCTGCTCCTGCTCCACTCCCTCCCTCACTGTGGGGGGGGGCCTCGATCTGCCTCTCCCCCCACCGCATTCCTCCACAATAGACTTACCAGCTGAAGGTTGCTCTCCACGGTGTTGGGCTGCGGGCGTGCACAGGGCATTTACTGGCAACATTATTGGCCACATCAGTCAAAAAAGCCGATTGCCAATGCTGTCAATTTCCCTTGTATTGGTACCGATCTGATATGCGACCAATGTATTAGTGCACCTCTAGAGATCAGTTCCTGGATTATGAGCAGTGATATCTATTAGGAGGGCCTTTTTGTGAGACAGGCCGCTAACACCCATTGATTTTTCAATAGGAATTAGCCATTTGAATATCTTTTTCAGTCTGTCCGTTGGTCCTTCAGCTTATTGTGAAGATCACTCCGTACTGTATTTTTTTTCAAAATTCTTTATCCAATATAGTGTTGAGCAGTGAGGTTTTTCATCCTCCACAGCAGAAAGAGGTTTCATTGTCAGGAAGCTTTCCTATTACTTGGTCTACACTTTCATCTTTCTTTTTAAGCTTCTCCCTGTCTTTGTGCATATAAGAGATTCTTCTTCCTCTTTGGTGTTTTTACTTGCATGCTTGTATTTTAGTTGCTGTTCAGTTACTGTTCACATTTATTGCTTTTAATCTTTTCTCTTACTCAGTCCCTTTATACTTCTAAAAAAAAGTTGGCCCACTACCCTAAAACACCCCCTAAGATTTTTTTCTCTTCTTGTACTTATGTATCCAGAATTTAATGTAATATTCTCAAGCACTCAAAACTTGAGAGAGAGACAGAGACAGAGACAGAGGGAGACTATTACTTTCATGCTCTATGTTGGTTCTTCATTAGGTGTCCAAAATCACTTCTAGGTTGCTTTGCTACTGTATAGAATTATTTTAAATTATCAAACAAGTTAATAATATGATATTACTGCTTTCCAAATTTTCCCATTGCTTTGAATTTGTATTTCAAATTATTTTTCTCCAGTTAGGCCATACTAATGGTTTTTCTTACATGAATTCTGCTTGGTCATTTCCTGCTCATACTTATAAACACTCTAAGTTCTTTCATAACTTGTTTTCTCCTGCATCCTCACATTTGTTTTAAGCACCTCCTTCTAAATATGTCCTTTAATAATTAATATGCTGGTTAGCCCTTCTTTCGTGGTGGAACAGATCAGACACAATATCAACAGCTGGCCTCTTTACCAGTGTCTTGCTGTCCCCTTTGTCTCTGGTCTTTAAAAAAATATCATTCCACACTGTGCTTGAATTCAAATTGTGTTATATGACATTTGGAGAACAGAACTGAGACAAAGATTCTAATATACTTCTTTTAAGTATAGTACAGTTTTTCTACTGTCTAATATACTTAGTTTAATATACTTTTAAGAAATATATTAGACTAAATATAGACATTGGATTTATGACACATTATAACCTGCCTGACATCTGACTCCCCAGGTACCTCTCCACTATTTAACTGCTACATTCATCTCCCTTCTCCCCACCATCCTGCCTTTGTCTCACCCACTGACTCCTCAATTTACATCTTCACTGACTGCCTAGCTTACATGCAGACCAGCCCAGCCCCTGGCTTCTTTACTATTCATTCCATCCAGAAAGAGCACACACCAGCTGCAGAGACTTCTTTAGCCTGATGAAGGGGTTTAAATCTGAAAGTTCTAAATGGGTTGTACTCAGCCTGGCGAGATGTGAGCAGTGGGGTACCCCAGGGCTCGGTCCTCGGGCCTGCACTGTTTAACATCTTCATCAGTGACTTGGACAAGAGGATGGAAAGCACACTGTCCAAGTTTGCTGATGACACTAAGATGTGGGGTGAGGTGGACACACTTGTAGGGAGAGAGGGGCTGCAACTAGATTTAGACAGACTACAAAAGTGGGCAGATGAGAATAGGATGGGGTTCAATGTAGAGAAATGCAGGGTGCTGCACCTTGGGAGAAGGAATCCACAGCATACGTACAGGATGGGGAGTTCCCTTCTTGAAAGCACAGAGGCGGAAAGGGATCTCGGAGTCATTATTGACTCCAAGATGAACATGAGCCGCCAATGCCAGACCGCAGCCAGCAAGAACAG
>NW_005842765.1:119156-135918 GCF_000455745.1 Alligator sinensis
AGGGGGGCAGGCTAGCTGATCTGTTCAGGTCCCTCCTGACCCTAGCTACTATGAAACTATAAGCTTGCTAAAAAATTTTTTCCAACTTTTTAAGTTGGTCTAATAAAAGATAGCATATTCACCCAAAGAACCTTGTCTTCTTTCAAGATGGCATTTGAAGGAAGCCCTCCTACTTTTTTAAAGAATTCCATCTGGTAGATTTCAGCAGCACTGACGGGTTTTCTGCTAGGGCTGCCAACACACGAAATTTCTTTTTTTTTCTTTTTTACAGACAATCTGCAAGCTTTTTACTGACACATGTTTACTGATATATGTTTTACATAATGTAAATGTAACTCTTCTGCTAGGCCCCAATTAGAAGGGCTGGGTTTAAATTCAGGGGTTTAATATCAACCATAGTAAAAAAGTTTGGTTGTCGATTAAAAGTTTGCAGTAAAAAAACTCTTTGGTTGGCAACCCTGATTGACTGCAGCAGTGGCTTTACACTGCGTGGCCCCATCTTTCTCCCACTCTCCCAGAGACCCCCACACCCTGATACCCTGACTGTACCTTGCATCATGCTGCCATACCTGGCCCACGCACATGTCTTACCCCTGCCAGCTGTGCTCTCCCCCTGTCCTGTTACAGATCCTTAAAGAACTCTACCTGTGACCCAGCAGTATTACAGGCAGCCTGGGACACAGCAGCAATACATGGGTGAGAGAAGACTCCCTTCAGGGTGTTGCATTTCTGCTTAGACAATAGGTGGCGCTATTCTGCTCTGTCTGCAGGGGTTCAATGAAGCTGCAGCTGCTTAGTGTTTATATTGACAGTTAATGGGTTTTTTAATGGAATTTACTGTGTCATTTTAGCCTTTTTTTTTTTTTTTTTTTTTTTTTTGAACTGACATTCAGTAAACTTATTGATAGTTGACAACCCTGTTCTCTGCTATAGAGCACAGTAAATTACACTTAAATATCTGCATGCTAAGAAGGTCCTCAGTGAGCTCTGAAACACTTAGCCATAAGATGTGAAATAACCAAGCTTGTGACAGGAGCCAGAAAGTCACCTGTTGCAGTTTTATAGGTTACATATAGTCTGCAAGAAGAAGTAGGTGGTTCTGGAACTCAGCATATGACTTAATTGATCAAGTGCATTGTACAGAGTCCCAATCTGTTTTGAGTTATAAATGTACTTACTCTTCAATATGTAGCTAGCTACAGGAAATATATTTTTTTGTAATGTTTCCAGAGGCTTTCTAGTCAAATCTGGTGAATGTGCATTTAGTTGCCAGCAACTCCTGAGTTTTGTTACTTACTTTCTCTCACTGTAGGGACTTACTGAAATTGTGATTTTTTTGGAATTTTTGCAAAAACCAGTTTCAGGTGGGTTCTGTAAAAAAGGCTTGTTGAGGGGTAGAAAAAAACAAAAAAAAAAAGCTGCAAGAACAGAGAAGGGCAAAAAGCTCTGGCATCCTGAAGCACAGTGGGAGGGAGAGGTGGGGAGAGAGAGCAAATCGGAGGCTGTGCCTCTGACTTAGGCTCAGTCCAGGGCCAGCCAGGGAAGCGGGAAGGTTTTGGTGCCAGCTTTTAATGTGTCCACAGGCATGCTGCTACTGCATACATGCTGCCACCTGAGGAGGAGCGGGGGTGAACTCTAAGAAATCCTCTAAGATGGCCAAATACATTTCAGCACTGGGCCATGCAAGACAGTATCCTGCAGGGACCTTCCATGCAGATGAAGGCAGAATCTTCTATATTTCCTGCAGTGCAACTCTGGATGTGTCTAGGAAAACCAGTATAGATTGTCATTGAAGTCTGAGGCACGCATGAAGTGGAACGCTGTTGCAGAGGCTGAAAGTCAGAGCAAGAAGCAAATGACTGTGTCCTCCCTGTTTAAAAGGATTATGGAAAGCAGCTTTGCAAACCAAGAGGTGGCATTTTTGTTTGTGGAGGCTCTCACAGTGGCCAAAAACATCCCTCTGGAGAAACTTGATCACCTGAAGTTAAAGGACTATCTGAAACAAAATGTGCCAAATACTTGCAGTTTTCCATGTTCCAGCACTGTCTCCCTGCAGTGATTGCTTTACATGTCCAGTCCATGAAGGCTGACGTGGCAGACTTTGATTCCTTTTCCATTGTGGCTGATGAAGCCACCAACCCTCCAGATAACTGTGCTGCACATTTTATTTGTACCAGGGAGGTGGACAGCCCAGGATCTGCCTGTATTTCAGTGAGCTGGTCCACCTTACATTTGTCATTTTTTCTACTGTCTCTCATTGTGTAGGTAATTGTCAGCTATGGCTAGCATTTTTAACAAGATCTCAGTCTTCCTGTCTGATTAATGCCATGTACATGTGCAAGGGTTTCTCCGATGTGGTCCAAGGAATGCTGCCCAACACTGTTCATGTCACCTGAAATGTGCACATTCTGTCCCTAGTAAGTGACACCTGATGTACACAGTTCCCCAATGTGAATAGGCTAGTATCTTCTTTCAAGAAAGCCTTTAAGCACTGTACAGGCAATAAGGTCCAGTACAGGGACTCCATCACCAGTCAAAGTGGGGAGGAGACTCATGGCACTGGGCCACTGGTATCAGAGCCTGTGCTCCCATAGTGGAATTCCTGGTTCAGTGCGCTCTGTTACCATGCCAAGCAAATGCAGCACTACCAGCAGTTTGTGAATGAGGAGCTGGAAATTGCACCCAGCATACATTGCATGCTTAAGCTTTGCGATCTCTTAGGGTGAGGTGACATTCAAGTTCAAGTAACATTTGAGATTGACATTGCCACCCAGTTCATGGAGCTCCTGATGTGATTTGAAGGCTAGGCAGGCTGTGATCCATCATACATACAACAAGCTGATGGATTTGATAAACTGGGACAAAGGGTATCACAGGAATTATCAAGCTATCCTTGTGAAAACCAATGCAGAAGGGACCTGTTCCAGGCAATAGCTATAAAACTGAACCAGTACTACAGGTATGATCCATCACTGCCACCGTGGTTCAAATAACCAGCTGCCTCTTTCTTTAGTGCTGTTCACATTTTAGACCCCAACCAGGTGCCTTTGCTGAGTTGTGACCCTCAACCACTGAAAGCAATCTTGGGATGGGGGAAGGAACATTACAGTGAACATGCTGCTTACATGAAGTTTGTCAAAGAGTGCCAAATGCTTGTGTTTGTGTTTTGGGACTCTGTGACCGCTTTCCTCATCTCTATGCCCTGGCAAAAATATGCTTCACCATTTCAGTGAATTTGGATGCTGAGCATGCCATCTCCGTGTATGGGCACGGGTTCATTCCATGGAGACAGAGAATGTCTTGCGACTGTGGCTGAGTGCAGCATGCTTGCATTTAATACCTAGCAGGCATGTCTACATGTGCTGCTATGGCGCTATTGTTAGTGCCATCATTTAGTACTTCCTTCTGGAAGTACTAACAGATGGTGTAGTAACAGCTGGTACTGTGCTGTGTGCACCGTGCCATGCACAGTTATTTTTAGGCATTATGTTGCTGTAGCAGTGCACTGTAATGGGGGAGTACATTGCTACAGCAACATAGCTGTGGCATCACGGGTTTTGCCCATGAATACTACGTCGCCGAAGTGCGCTGCTACAGTGATGTAGCGTCAGGTGTATATGTGCCTAGCGTGAACTGCCTGTCTCAATATTAGCATTGTTTCAGTAAGCTTCTCTTTATAATAGCCTTTAATAAAGTATATATAGTTGTTATTAGTTACAAATCATGTTGCGCATAGCTTTATTTTCATAAGATCTTTCATTTTACACCTTTATCGAGTGCTTGGATTGCTTAATGTGTCAATTAATGGCTTCTGCAGGCTTAATCCCTTAATTAAACCCATGGAAGCTATTAATAGTTGCATTATTAAGCAATTTAAGTGGACATTAATGGCTTCTGCAGGCTTATCCTCTAATCAAGCCTACAGAAGCCATTAGCAGCCACTCTGAGTGTTTAATAACATATTGATTAATGGCTTCTGTGGGATTAATCAGGGGATTAAGCCCGTGGAAGCTATTAATTGACGTGTTATAATCGAAGTGGCAGTTTGGGGCCATCTGGCAATCCGTGGGGAGGGGTGGGACTATTGGGACCCTTCAGCCAGTCGGAGACATATGGGGGGTGGGGCACGGTGCTGTGCTTGGCTTGCAAAAATGGCTGTTGGCCCCAGGATCTGTCTGTGAAATTGGCTGGCATCTACCTCGAGTTCAGTAGACCCCTATCTGGCCTTGAGTAACTTACTTAAGGTCCTTTTTGAGCCCCTTAACCTTTTGGACCAAACTTAGTACTGATCTAAGCAAGTGCAACCTCATTGCCATCCAGTTGCACTGAATATGATCTTGTGTTCCCAACTGTAAATAGAGAAAATGGCTAATTTACCTTTGAGATGCTTTCTGAGGAAACAATAATTGGTAAAACCGTTTAATGATGATGAAAATGCCATACATTCAGTTGACTAGGTGAGATCAAGGAATAAGTGTGTGACTCAATGACTGTTCTTAAAATGGTTTCCCAAAATAAATTTTTGTAGGACTCGCTTCACAAAAATTAGATGCAGTGCAAAAATTGAAGACATCTGCACCAGAGAAGACTGCTTCTGCTGTTTCTGTGATATTGTTACTTATCATAATAATGGCATCCCCAAAACTAAAGACCCTTCCCAAATTCTTAACTGGAGGATTCTAGAGATGAGAACTATTATCAGAAAGCTGAGGAAAATAATAGATAAGATTCTGAGCTTTCTTTAGCTTTGGTGATTGAAAATTAGTATTGAGAAATAATTAATTTAAAATGCTTAATTCATTTTTAAAAAAATAATGAATGATTCCTCAAGTATCTGATATCTTACGTTTTCATTTCCAAGGCATTGGGCTTGCATGTCTCTAATGCCACCCCACTTCCTATTTTTAATGGTTAATTATCCTGGCCAGCAGTAGTGAATTTTAACTTGTATTCATTGAATGTAGTATGATGGAATATATTATCTTCTTATCCTTGAAGTACATTTGTAGCAGGGGCAGCTGTGATGCCCCTGGTGGCCACATGGCTCTTGCCTCCCTCAGCTCCCTGGGGTATCTTCCCTTCTTGTCTGCCATGCCTTGATGGAATTATTTCTTGCTGTAGAAGGGAGGCTGCCGTAGGGTCCCTGGGCAAGCTGTATCTTGCCTTGGCCAGTGAGTCCCTCCCATACCCAACTGACCCCCAGTACTCTTCTTCAGTACCCTAAGTGGGGACCCTTCTTGCCCTGTCAGTGCCTCAGAGCACCACCTTAAGGGCTATTCAGGCCTCCTTCTGCCCCTACAGCCATGCACATGCCCTGCAGATATTACTCTAGATCCACACATCAGCTTGTATGGGCTTCAGCCCTCTTAGCTTCAGCTTGCTGGTTACCCTCGCTGTTGACTGCCAGCCTAGGTCCACTTCCTCTGGCTCATCTTCTGAGTCTCAGCCTGGTCTGGCCCTTGGCCCATCTTGCTCTGCTTGGGCCTATGGACCTCTCAGCTGGAGAGCCCCTTCCTCTCTGTTGGGGCTTAGGCCCTGGCCCTCTCGGTTGGAACCTGCCCTGGATAGGAGTGAAAATCTGGAGTGCCTCCCAGGCACTCCTGTGTGGCCTCCAGTCCTCCAGTCTAAAACAAATGTAACAAAAAATCAAGTAACTGCTTTAAACTCAAAGTCTCCCCTCTGGGTGGTCATACCACTGCCAGGCAACCTTCCCACTTTCTGGCTTTCTCTGCCCTGGGAGCCTGCCATGAACTATAGCACTAACACCTCACCAGCCTGAACTGGCAGGAGCTTCTCTCTCTTCAGCATGCAGGGTCTGACTGCCCATTGTGGCTCAGGCCATGGGTTTATATGCCTCGAAGCCCCACCCCCTTTTTGTCATGTGGCTACTCAGCCACACACAGGAGTTTCCCCTTTAATTAAAGCATGTGCTCCTGCTGCTGCAGCCCCACACAGTGATCTTGGTCTGCTGTATTCTCTTAAAGTAACAGGAACCCTCTGGCTCCCTGTTGCATCATCTCTATAATGAGTTTTGTTGAGGATTTTATATCTATTGATCTTAATTTTGCTAATGTGTTGTAATAAAACACATGTATATTATGTTTCTAATGTCTCCCAGAATGATACCTAAATACTCATTGCATTATAACTTGAGATGCATCTTATCTGTTCTAGGCAGCAAGCTTAATGCAGAACCCTCAAGTTCAACAATTGTAAGTATGAATATAAAATGAGATACTGGTGTCTGAGTTAGCAAAACTAAGGCAGAGAACAACATATTTCTAAAACTTTTACATAGCATTCTTGCTATTGTTGACTTTACAGCCATACCCCAGTAATTAGAGCTAGTACAGAATAACTTCCTGTATTGCTCACCCCCGTTCTTTACCACAGTTCAGCAAAGAACTGTGGTTTATGATTTTGTATGATGACCAATGCAGTGTTAACTCTTCCAGAATGTCAGGGATGATGTCAAATGCCATTGGTGGTCCTGCTGCAGGTGTAGGTGGCCTAACTGACTTGTCAAGCCTCATACATGCGTGAGTATTTGGATGTATCTACCATTTTAACTTCTTTGCATTTATAGCTGTACTCTGTACTAACGGACAGCTGCTTATTAGTTTTTCCCCTTTACTTGTCTGATAACCTTAGAAAATTAAAACTGAAAATAGCAGGTCTTACTTTCCATTATCTCATTGCTTATGTTCTTTGCACACTTGATTCAGTTTGAACAATTAAATGGTGTTGTTTCACTTTTTGCACAATTTCTTTTTTGACCAATTCATTAAAAGTTTCTATTGAAATGCCTAGGTCCTTGTACATTTTTTCTTTTGAATAGCAATTCATCAGCCTACTCTAAAAGTTCTGAGCTCCCCACAGCTAAAGACTTGTTTCCTCAAGCCTTGCTTAGTTGAGGAAAAGCTATGAAAATAAACAGGTTCTGCTCAAAGTTGCATGTTTTCAGTTCTGGGCATGCAAGTAGTTCCAAAGTTGGGGGCCCCTGACTGAAAATAATCTGCTTTTAGCCTGCTCACATTTAAATTGGGAGAGCTGTTGCTTCAACCAACTGAAGAGTTGAGCTCAACTACAGTAAGAATCCAACCTGTTGGAGTTTGATTGTCCAGCTGAAAGCCAGCACACAGCATAGCCCACATATAATATAATTGATGGAAAATACCACTTAACAAGCATGCAGTTTGATTCTACAGTGGCAGACAATTCCAGATTAGCCTTGAGACACAGGCACACAGTCATTTAATGCCATGCCACAGGTGCAATCTTAATATTGGGAGTCAGATCCTAATTAAACTGTTACTACTTGCCAGTGCAACGGAAACCTGGAATCATAATCCCAGACTTCTTCTGCGCCAATAAGTTGAAAGCCAGGTGCTGCAGCCCCGCACCTGGGGCTGACAGTCATGGCCTGGACAGCCCCAGGCCCATTTTACCTGGAACTGTCTGGGCATGTAATTAGCAGGGATCTGGGTTTTCCATTTCTCATTGAGAAAACGAGAAAAATGTGGATTTCTCCCTTGACCTGAAGAAAATGCAGATTTCTCATTTTAACAGAGAAACCTGCAGATTTTGCAGTTTTGGAATGAGCTTTCTGCAGGCTGGCAGAGTTCCAGCCTGCACAGGACTGGGAATGAATGGGAGGAAGGCAGTCAGGCAGGGAGCGCCATGTGCACATGCCCCCCAGGCGGCTTGGAGAACAGCTCCTGTAGGTACTTGGTGGGGAGGGCTTGAGGCCCCCATAGGAAGGGAGGGAGTTGGGTAGGGCTGGGGCTGGGATATGGGTCTGCACTCTGGTTGCAGGGTCCCAGCAGGGAGTGGGACAGGGCTATAGGCGGCTTGTCCAGGGGGCAGGGTGGGGCCAGCTCCCCGCAGCTGCACACACTCCTGGGGGGCATGGGGGAAATGTGGCTCCCAGATGTGTGCATGGGGCAAGGTCCGGCTGCCCACTGAGGTGTGGGCTCAGGCTCCTGCCCTACTGCCCTCCCCCAGGGCCTCTGCAGCCCAGTGGGTGAGAGCCAGCACTGCAGGGCAGAACTAGGCTGTACAGGGATCTCATTGTCACACCCACTGCACCCCTCTTTCCCCCGAGCCTGCAGAGAGGGGGAGCTGGGCTCTGTTCTACTGCAGCAGCAGCAGCTGCTGCCTCCTCCTGGAAGCAGAGGGCTTGGAGCTGGGTCTGTGGCCCCATAGCCCTGGCATCTGTGGGCACCCTCCAGCAGGGGACTATGGGTGGGGGGCAGGGGGCACCAGCAGGGCTGTGGGGGGGTAGGGTGAGGTGCACTAGTAGGGCTAAGGGGCTGTAGTGGGGGGAGTGACAGGTGCCAGGGGGGCTGTGGGGGGGAATGAGGGGCCTTTCATTTTAATCATGGATTTGGGGTTATTTTATCAGAGAATTTGTGATTCTCTTTATCAGGGAAAACCAAGATCCCTTGTAATCAGCTGACTGTTGGCCTCAGTTGGACAGCCCTGGGTCTTGAACTTGGCGCTGACAATCAGCTTATTGTTGAAACCCTGTGCCTAGCATCTCTGGCTTCAGGGATCAGAGGCTCCTGGTGGAAGAGCTCCACCAACCTTGGGGTTTGAAGTCCCCAGTTGCGGGGAAGCCCTTTGGCTTCCATGCCAGGAGCCTCTGATTCCCCATGCCTCGCAGCCCAGCCAGACATGCTGGGCATGGGGTTTAAAGTCCCCTGCAGAGAAGCCCTTTAGCTCCCCATCCCTGCAGCTTCAGGCCAGGGCTGATTGGCCCTGGCCACATGTTAAATTTCAGGTGCTATACAAACCAGTTATAAACATGTTCTACACTATATACTATGAACATTGTTATGGCTTGTTTCCCATTTTGGAGTGCTTTAAATTGGGTACATGTGTATGTAATACCCTTCCCTTTTATGCCATAATTAACACCATTAATCACAGCATAAATGTAACATCTAGATGGGGCCTGGGTGTGCGGCCAAAGAGTATATTTTACTAATTCCTGTTCCAACCAGCAAGTGTGAATAACTCTGGCAGAAGGAGGTTCCCCTTAGAAGGTGAACTTTCTAGCCAAATGCTCATCAAATTAAAGGAGCCCTAGTAAACTGCTGCTACTTGGACAAAATGAAGAAGCAGATTTTGTCTAAGTGCTTGTTCCAGCAAGCAGGTGTCATATCTGTTTTTACATGTTATTTTCAACTCCTTAGTGATATATCCCTGGTTGATTCAGATCAGTGTTATTTGGTCAAATGAAACTTGTGTGTGAAACTGGATGTTACAAGCATAGGGTAGAGTAGGGATGTCCAACTTCTAAGCACCTGGGGTTGCACAGGCCACACCAGCAGGGTCTGCATGCCATGGGGGCTACCCCCACACACCTGGTTACCCTACCTCACCTTCAGCTGCCTGGCTGTGAAGTCTACTGCTGCACCATGCCACAAAAGTGCTTCCTGGCATGGACTGTCCTGTCCCACCCTGTCTTGCCCCCTGGGGTGGTGGCATGTAGTGAAAGCCAGAGGACAGAGGGGGAGCCTCAAGACCCTGGTTGCTGCTGCAGCAGTTGGGCTTCATTTTAACCCCTTGTGAGCCACATGTGGTCTACAGGCAGCCAATTAGATAGTCCTGGTGCAGACCATGCCACTTCGTGTCCACAAGGGAGATGCCAGAATCTCTCTGTGAAACTCTCAGGAGATTGCCTTTGACCAGAAGAACAAGTTCCTATTATTATTTGCTGACTAGGTTTTCTCTTTGAAAAAGGAGTGCAGCCATTCAAAAGTAGCTTCATTTCCCAGTACAGGTATGCAGTGGTAAGTTACTGGTAGCTGCTCACCAGTGATAGAAAACAGGTTTTTAAAATAATTTCCATGGACCTTATTGCCCAGTTGTCACTAAAAAGAGAACCCAACTAAAAAAAAATCTGTAATTTTATGAATATTATCTTATTTCCATGATTTTCTCTTAAGGTTAATTTTAAGTATATCAGCTTTCAGTTCTTACAAGGCATTCTGCTTTTTTATGAATCGTGCTTAGCAGATGTTTTTAAGTTGTTGATTTATGTAAAACTGTTCAACACAGGGGACAACAGTTTGCACAACAGATACAGCAACAGAATCCAGAGCTTATAGAGCAACTGAGAAATCATGTCCGGAGCAGATCTTTCAGTGGGAGCACTGAAGAGCATTCCTGACTTAAAGAAGGCATGTGTTTATAGAACTCAAAAGATATATTGTAGTTAGTAGCAAAAACACCATTGTAACTATTCTGCTTGGAAAATCTTGTGTGTGTTCTGTAAACAATAATAAATCTGTTAAACAGATCCATTGCACACAAATTTGAACATATCATGAATGTATAGTGAATCCTTTGTAAATTAATACATAGTAAATAGAATAAGTGACTTATGAAAATCTCTGCATATAAATTGTTATCACTTTCAGGCTGTGTGTTAGAATGATCTCCAGGGCTGCTGAGTGGGGAGATAGGAATATTGCTTTGTTGGTTGCTGCCATACTTGCATAGTAATTTAGTTCTAAAACTTACATAATAAGGGGTACATTGATAATGAAGATGTGGATGGCTCTGCTGCGAAACAATAGCCTAAGCAGGCTGCCTTCTCTATGTGACATTCCTGTGGAGATTATGGAGTTCAATGTAGATGTGAAAAACTTACCTAAGATGCAGTCCTGTGACTGCAAAACACTCCTACTTGTTGCAGGCTGTTGGTACCAGCACAATATGCTTGTCAGTTTTACCAGGAGGAAGGCAAGTGGTAAAGATAAAGACTAGAGAGAATTAAAAATTGCACAGTAAAAGAAAATAAAACTGAACTATGAGATGGATATACTGAAATCAGAGGGACAGAGTGGATAAAGGAGGATTATAGTAGGAGGCTTAGGAATTTTTACTGCCACACAAGCTCCAAAACCATCTTGATAGCCCTGGAGGTCTCTCTTATGGCACTAATGGTATAGGCATGGCAAGCTGTGCTTTCTTCTCTGTATATATATTTAAACATGAACATAAAAATCCTTAACTGTGACTAGTTAAACTGGTCATATGACTGTGGAAATAATTAGCATTGAAAACTTCTTTATTCATGCATATATGGATACTACTGTTTTGGATAATTATTCATGCTTTCTGCCTGCATCTACAAAATATTGTGTTGCCTAGATGAATTTGTTCTGGGGAAGCCAGCCCTGATGGAAGTGGAATGGAGCAGTTACCAGGGAAGCTACATACTGTACTCTTGAAACCATCTTTATAATTTGTTGGCAACTTCAGTTTTTGCATATTACAAAGCTAAGAGCAACCATCTTACTCTAGCTCATGGTTTACATAACAAAAATAGTTGCTGTAGTTCTGATGGTCTTAGCTAACCCAACAAGAGCATGCTACAGTTGACAGTGCAATCTGTAAACATTTATTCTTTTTAATATATGAACAGAAGGAAGCTTTATAGTTTTAAAAAAACCCACAACACTGACATTCCTCAGTAAGAATAGCTGTCATTTAAAGTCTTTGTTCCCATTTGCATCTAGGAACAAAGGGTTCATTCATGCTAAAATCTATTTTGTCCTAAACAGCCTAGATTATTTCACAAAGTCATATGACATAATCACAGGGTGAGGAGAGTCTTACAATATGTAATTGCACTTTACTTTGAACAATTCATACTGAAACTGAAGTGGTAAACCACAATCTAAACAAGTACTGCTTTAATTTGAGATTAACAATATACTTTATCACAGAATTTAATAAATAATTGTGCATTTAAAACTTAAGTGGTTTTGTATTTTTACTAGTTCAGCAGCAAAACTGCATGCTAATCCCTGGAGAAGAGAAAATAATACATTTTTGACATTCTGTTAAGATGTGAATTTTCAGAGGGGTTTGTATAGGAATGTTTGTTTTCTTCTATGTTTACTGGCAAAATACCTTTCTCTTTATTAAATATATTAACCACACTTCCAGCACAGAACTGAATTATTTGCATGATAACACTTTCTACTTCATCTACTAAGGTAATTTATCCATAGTCAAGGGTGCATTTAAAACTTTCCTTGTTGACCTAAAATTTGATCATTTATGTTGATGGTGAAAGAGAATTGTATCTGCAATTTATGAAGAAAATCTGTCCTATTTGCAGATACAAGTAATCTTGCATCTGATTTGTCCATCATTTCTGCATCTTCTACCAGAAATTATACACTAACACAGTTCCATCTCCTTAAAGCTGTTGGCTCAGTATGAAGATAGGCATAAACTAATGTTATTTTCAGTTTTTCTGTATAGTTTTGATTTACCCATCTCTGTTTAGCTTGACAGACTAGACATTGCATTACATGAGGGCATTCTATTCTGTATTCAACTGCAGCTTAGAAGGGACATATAGGGTATTGTGTATGGTTTTTTTTAACCCTAGCTCAAGTAGTTGGACCTACAAGCTAGTTATTTGAATGGGAGGAAAAAAAAAGAAGTGCAAGGCAACCTTACATTCTTGGCTCTGGATGTCCTATGGAAAGGAGGTAATTTGCAAAGAGACTAGGACTGGAACCATAGTTTCAGCTACAGGCTGAATGTAAAGAGCATGAGAATCTTGTTACAAGGAGATCAAAGTTTTAGTTTTAACAGCATTTTTAGAAAATAAGTGACTACTTTTGTATAGAAGTTGTGGCCTTTCATTCTGACCAACAAAGTCACATTACAAAAAAAATGCAGGTACGTTTGACACTGGTTCATACAAGAAGTAATTTTAAAGGACAAATGTAAAAATCACCATTATTTGGAAGTGAAATGCCATTTACTTAATTCAGCAGGCTTAGGGGGAAAAAGGCCATGTCAATGGAGTTGTTTTCTGATTTGACCGCTGAACCAGGCAAGGCAACTTCTCAAAGGAAGTGGCTGGACCTAACCTTCCAAGCATTTTCCAGACGAGACAAACAACTAACTATACGATTTGCTAAAAATTGGTACAAGAAACTTAGAGTAGATAGCATTTCCCTTTCATTCATTATACTATAGTACCTCTTGCATAGATTGGCCTAATCGCAATGGCTGCTTGCAGATGTTAAAAAAACAAAAACAAAGCACACACAAATGGCACTAAATTCTGCACTCTCCTACACCAAGCCGAGCGCATGCCCAGAAGAGGCAGCGCATTAGTTGGACTTGGCTTGCTCAACATCTGCATAGATCAGATGCTTTAGTGGGGCTTTTTGGAACTTTCATCTAACAGCTGATTAAATCAGCTTTAGCTAAAAGAGTCAAAGCCCCACTGAAGTACCCGATCTATACAGATGCTGCAGAGCCAGGTTGAAGTAACATGCTGCTGGTTCTGGTAAAGCACTTTTTTTTGTGAAGTCTGCAAGCAGCCAAGGATTTTAAGCAGTACTAAAAAGATAGTACTTGCTTTCTTTGAGACTTCTTAGAATAAAAAAATACTTTTAGCACTAAGCAGCAAAGCGACTGGTGAAGTGGCCTGGTCCTAAAATGCTATAGCCTAACTCAGCAGTTCCCAGTATGTGGTATGCATACCACCAGTGGTACGCATTAACAGATTTATTAGAATTACTTTATATGAGAAAAATTTGCTGGTGGTACTTACAGTTGAAATATAACATTTACAAAATGTATCGTTTTAAAATTGGTGGTTCGTAATCTGTCAAGAGTTTGGGAACTGCTGGCTTATCTCATTGGGCAAGTAGTTTGACTTAAGAGGAGCTGAACATTCAACGTGAGTTTACTCATTAAGTATGACTAGCAATTTTGACAAATTTTCTAAGTATCTACATTGTTGAGAAGTGTGACAAGTTAGTGAGCATAACCTTCCCCCTGTTTTTTACTATAGGCAAGTCTGCTCACAACAGCTGCTATAAGGTTCCCTGCCATGTCTCATTATAAGACCTTGCTTTTAATATTGCTCAACTCATCCAGTTTGGGCTGAAGCCTTCCATGCTGGGGACCTTCCTTTGGCTGAAGTTTTCTGAAAAAAGTTCAGCCTCTGTGAGAACAAAAGATTAAAAAAAAAAAAAAAAATCTTAAATGTTAACTGAACTTTGGTAAATTCTAGTGGCCTTAATAAATTCTATTCTTGCTTTGCTAAAGAGACTGGATTTGGTGGTGTGACTACTACTGTGCCAGGATGTGCTTTGTGACACCTCTGAAAACATACCCAAACTTGTCCAACTTTGTGTCTCAGGTCATACTATGTGCATAGTTAAGACACGTGCTAGAGTTTAAAAAGGCTAAAAATACCAGAAGATTCCACATAGAACAGTGAAGGAGAAAAAAATATTGAATAGAAGTTTGTTAGTGAGTGTTATTTCAGAATACTGAGTAAGACACAGGCCCACAAAGTTAAGAATTGTATCATGATGTACTAGAGGATTTAAGGGGGAGGGGGCAATTTTAATTTAAACTGCATTTAAATAAAGGCATTTCATCATTTATTTAATGAGACACTGACCATCTTAGTCTGGCATTTCCTAATTTATGAATGCTTGACTAAGAATGGTAAATGCAAGCCTTTGTTAAGGCTGTAAAGACCCACAACTGCAACAGTTCCACATTTACCTATGTAAAAATATCAGCAAAAATAATGGGGGGGGAAGAGGCAGGGAGTGAGTGAGAAGGGGGAGGGCCAGTGTAATTATCAAACATTCAGCAACTAATTTTTTCAAATTAATGTATATATTCTGTAATAAAGATCAGAGTTACTGATTGGGGAATATGAAGTATCACAGTAAGCAAGAAGTCTAGGGAAAAGTGATGAACAAGCATGTGTGAGTAAGCAAAAAGAAGAGAACCTGCATAGTGCAGTCAGTCCAAGGTATGCCATTGAGAGAGAGGGGCAAAAGTGAGACGCACTACAAGAATGTATCACTTAGGGACTAGTCTCTCCAGGTTCAAGTAGGCTGACAGTCATTGCTACAGGCTACAGTTCTACAGTCATAGCAGCCGTTTCAAAACATTGGTAACTTGTAATCTTTAAACTGGCTGAACATTCCATATAGTATTGCATTATAACTTGACAAAGCTCCATTCTTAGACATTATTTTAAAGGCTTTATTGTCAAATAATAGATAAAATATATATATAATTATCTGTTTAAAACATATTTTAAAATATTCCAAAAATGCTTGGAGAAGAAAGTTAAATAAACATGCTTGCATTGTTTATGGATAGGTACAGTTCTTTTTTTTTTTTAACATTTGGCTGCCTGCCATTTAGCTGTAAGATGTAGGAAGTTGGTCTAAAACCAGAGCAGAAGTATTACAGGATTTTTCTTCAGCTTTCTTCTTTTACTTCTGAAGAAACTACACAGACTTGTGCAATATCATCATACTCGTATGTTCTCTTCAAAAACGTATCTGTCAGTCTTAAGCCAGAAACACTCTAATAGAAAAAAAGATTTGTACAAATGTTATTAGTAAGAATAAACTTATGAACTGCTGTTATAAAATATCCACTCTATAAACAAGACTGTATTGCTAACAGTGAGGTCTTACTTGTAGTCCCTGCACTGAAGACAATAGTGTAAGTGCAAGATGGAGGGATGAACTGGGATGTAGCTTTCCAAGTTGCCTTCCTGAAACTCCACACCAGTGGATGGAATTAGTATTGCACATTTCCAGTATCAGATCCATAGTCCTTTCACTGCTAGAGGAAACCAAAGAATAAGAAAAATCCTTGTTCTCACTCAAAGAAGATTTTAGTACAGTAGCTTGATAGTTATACCAGTGCTCATCAGAAACTAATCGTTGACTAAAATACTTAAAAAAAAAATTAAGATTACAAACTGCTGCAATTAAGTCATTATTACATAATTGCAAAACAAGACAGTAACTCTGCTGAATATTAATATATTGATTACATTAGGGATGAGCCTACCAGGATGAGGAAATGCAGTCTAATTCATTTCCTCAGGTAATACCCAGAACAACATTCTTTATTTTAAAAAGTGACTTCCACAAGCTTGTAACAAGATTGCTATGCACCAAGTCAAAAGAAAATTTTATATTCAAGATTTGGATAAAGATTTGATTTCAAAAGCAACACCTGGATATTGCCCGTGGCGATTCTGGATGCTGCAGACTATGTGGATGTTAAAACTAGTACTGAAAATTTTATTCTTAAGGAAGTTACTACTAGTTAATTGAAGCCTATCTAAGACTAAAAGACTTAAGATGTGTTGTAACTGTACACTGTTAAACACGTATTAACATACAAAACTGCATTTAAATCTCAAGGCATTCCATCATCAATCTCTGGCAACATCATAAACCAAGCAGTACCAAGTTAATCCCTTGGCATATTTATTTCTGATCATTTTTCACTAAAATGATACATTTCAAAGTGATATAGCACAAGGGAGCAATATTTGGCAAACCTTTCAGCTTTTTTAGAAGCTGGTCTAAAAGGGTGTGTACAGACATCTGGGGATGTTAAAGGGCATTTAGATACCCAGGTAAATTGGGATGGAGAGGGGCCTTGAAAGAGATCAGGGGCAGCAAACACAGCCCATGGGGGGCTTGGAGGGATGGGGGGGGCAGGGGCTAGTGGGGCCCATGGGAGCTGGTGGGGTCTGCTTGCAGGATCAGGGGAAGTAGAAGCATCCATGGGGGTCATGGGGACACTTCCCCCTCTGGTCCAGGGGCTGTTTTTAGTTCCATGCCCCTCCACCCCTAGATGAACAACCAGGCCCTGCTTCCCCCCGCCCCACCTTACTTTGATTGGCTACTGGCACTGGCAAATGCCAGTAAAACTGGCA
>NW_005842765.1:135928-164735 GCF_000455745.1 Alligator sinensis
GGGAGTTGTCTGTCTGGGAAAGGAGTGAGGGGCTATAACAAAAAAAATACTGCTAGGGGAAGGGCAAGTGGTTGGAAAACTGCAGCCCAGGAGCTGGAGCCAGTGGTTGGGTTTTCCTAGTCCCAGGCCTGCACTGGGAACTACAGAATTTCAGTTAGATTTGTTGCTCCAGCCATGATTTAACCCTCCCTCCAAGACAGTCCAACTTAGCTTAGACTGGATCAGCCATTTTTAGACTGATCTAATGCTCTTGAACTTCTGTACAATTTGCACTTAAATCCCTAGTTAGGTTCACACTTGGGCAAACTAAATTAGATTAGGTGGCCATTATTAACACTATCTAGCCTCCCTGAACACCTGTACCTAGCCCATTGTCCAGATGCATAGTTCAAGTTCACTGGAGGTGACAGCAAGGACTTAAATAACCTTTCCATTCAAAACTGAAGAAAAGTCGCTTGATATCATTACCTGCAATTTGTTATTTTACATGTAATATCAAAAGGTTCCTCTAGATTTACAGTGTCTGGTATTGTCTCCAAGGAAAGCCTGACATCACCGTAACCTGGGGCCTGAGAAGATACAGAAACACATAGTATTTTAAGTGATTGCTAGTGAAGCTGAAGGTTAGTGGTGCTGTTAAGTTTTAATGTTGTCCAAGAATTTCTTGGGGCAATATTATTTATTGGACCAGCTGCAGTTAGGGGAGAATTAGATAAGCTTTCCATGCAAGACATTTCTTCTTTAGGTGAATGACTTGCATTCAAAACCTTGTCTAACTCTATCCCAATGATGCACTTCGTTCAATAAAAGATACCACCCTATAAAGTCTTTGCCTCATATAATTTCTGGACCATCACGGCTACAACATCACTAGCAATACCAGTTTAGTTGCAGAGCACTTTTGTTTAACAGATGCAAAAACTTTACAAAGTAGGTCAGTATTATGATCTTCAGATGGCAGACACTAAGGCAAAAGAAGTAGAAATTATTTCATCATGTGAGAATTGATGTGGACAGACTGATCAATAGAAAAGGTGTCAGGGCTGAACTATGAGCATCTTATAATGAGCTGATGCTGCACAGTTGTATGACTGGCCCTTACAGAACATAAAAAAATTGTAAACTTGAGGCATAAAGTGAGGTATAGAATATAATTTCCCATGTTGGCTCTGCAAGGCAAAACAGGAGTATAAGTTATCTTTATTATTCAAGGAAGCACGTGTAAATCCATATGCTCTTAAACAGTATGTCTATGTAATAACCAGGGATCTGGGTTTTGTTTCCCATGGAAAAATGGAGTAAAACACAGATTCCACCCCCCGCCCCAAGTGAAATTCAGATTTCTCATTCTAGCAGAGAAACCTATGGATTTTGCAAAAAGCTCCCTGGAGGCTGGTAGAGTTCCAGCCTGCAGGGGGCACCATGTGTATGTATATGCATATGGGCCCAGGCACACTGAAGAAAGAGCAGCTCCCATAGGTAAGCGGGGGGTAAGGGGGTGTGGGGGCAGGAACGCGGCCCAGCCCGGTGGTGCATTGGGCTAGAGGCCCAGGGCTGCAATGCATGGCCACAGGGCCCCAGCAGGAAGTGGGATGGGGTTGTGGGCAGCTTCTTTGGGGTGTGGGGGTCAGGGACAGCTCCCTGCTGCTGCGCACACTCCCAGAGGGACAGGGGAGACCTGTGCCCCACCAGATCTGTGCTTGGGGCAGGGGTGGGGGCAGGCTGACCACTGTGGGCTTGGGCTCATGCCCTGCTGAGCCTTCTCCAGGGCCTCTACAGCACAGCGTGTGCAACTGGGTGCTGCTGGGAACAGTGGAGCTACACAGGGATCTCCTTGCTACTGCAAGCTCCGTGCTGCCCTGTTGATGCGTCCTCCATGCGCGGAGGAAGCAGTGAGGGGTTGTGCTGCTCACTGCTGCCCTGCGAGCAGAGAACATGTTACCAGCGCAGCACAGAGCTCATAGCAGCAAGTAGCTTTCCTGTGTGGCCATGCTCTGCTTTGCAGCGCTGGGTCATGCCCGCCAGGCTGCAGAGGCCCTGGGAAACAGCAGCACTGCAGGAGCCTGAGCCAGCAGCAGGCTATGCGCACCCATGCCCATCCTGTGCACAGATCTGCAGAGCACAGGTGCCCCCTGCCCTGGGTGACATGTCCTTCGTACGCAAGACTGCAGTGAGTGGCACAACCCCGTGCTGCTTCCCCCGCACTGCCCTGGCGACACTCACAGTGGCAAGGAGATCCCAGTGCGGCTCCACTGTTCCTTGCAGCAGTGGGTTGCACACGCCGGCCTGCAGAGGCCTGGGGGGAGGGCAGCAGGGCAGGAGCCTGAACCTGCAGTGGGCCCCTTCGGGCAGGGCTGGGGGGCCTTTTATTTTAATCATGAATTTGGGGGGTTTTATATCAGAGAATTTGTGATTATCAGGGAAAACCAGGATCCCTGGTGATAGCAGGTGCCATATTTAAAGAGACTTTTGGAAGCAATAACTGCACTCTAGTGTACTCAAAAAAAAGGGTAGGGCTGAAGGAAACCTCACAAAGTCATCTTGTCCAACACCCTGCTCCAGGCAGGATTATCCCCGACTAATCCATCCCAGATGAGCACCTGTTTAACCTGCTCTCAAAAAAACCAAGGATGGAGATCCCACAGCCTCTCGGCAGCCTGTTCCAATACTTAACCACCCACAAACTGAGGAAGTTCCTCATCCAACTGAAATTTCCCTTGCTGCAATTTAAGGCCAGTGCTCCCTGTCCCATCCCCTGTCATCACAGAGAATGTCTAATGAAAAAAAGTATTGTGGTTAAACTATCTCCATCTTCCACAAAGCCACCCTTTGGCTTTGGAGACTTACTAAATCCCTGCTCAGTTTTCTCTTGTTTCCAAACCTGGTAATTCTAGTTCTTGCAGCTTAGCCTCATCAATCCTATTTCCCAGGCCTCCAGTTGATTGTTTCTGTCACTCTCCACTGGACTCTAATTATTTCTTGTTGTGAGGAGCCCACAACTGGACACAGTACTTACAAAGTGAGGCCTCACCGGTGACAAATAGAGCAAGAAAATCACTTTCCCGATTTACAAAATGACATTCTTATTAATACAGCCCAGTATGATATCAGCCTTTTTGCAACAAAGTTGGCTCTGCCAACTTAGAGAAACGGAATGGTTCCAAGTTATCCGTAACCTGTTCTTCCACTACTGTAGGCTGCTTGTCTCCTTCCTCAGCCTTGCTGGCAACTGCAGTTGACCCATTTCATTCAAGAAATTAGTTCTTCTAACTCTGCTAAATTAAATGTTTTACTCTTGTGCCTCTAAATTTATGCTCCATTGTTGTGTGATGTCACTAAAATAACCATGTTACATGCCAAGCAAAGCAAAATTATTACACAGACTGACAGGAACTTTACCTCACAAACAAAAAGCTTGAGAGTTAGTGTTACTGTTCACCTACGTCAGGGAACATTGTTTTTCACACTTCACTGAAAATATCCTCAGAATATCCACTCTTCTTAATTTTCTTGAATGTGTGCGAAGAAATATAAAGATGTCGAATTTGTAAGGAGTTCAGTGAAGAGACAGATACCATAAACAATTTTTTCTAGTCACAGCATAAGTATCCAGATTTTGTATTTAGTAATTTTGAAAATGGATGTTCCAAATTATGACGACTCACCATTCTTTGGAGCTGACTGGTCTGCAACCTTCCTCGTTCCCCTAGGTTTGTTTTCCACACAATATCTAGTTTGCCAATTACTGTAACACCTTTAATCACTCCAGCTTTTTCTGCAAATTCTTGCTTGGGTTTTAGGCAATATAAATATTGACGAGTATCCATAGGCTGTAAGTAAGTCCTTGAGCCAAATGTAGACATGCTGAGAGAAAGAGAGAGAGAGAGAGAGAGAGATTGTACCTCAATTTTCAAATAGTAGGTATCAACAGTTTTCTTTGTTTTAGTCTTTAACAATAATCTCACATAATTATTTATACTCTCTGTGGCATTTTAGAGACAAAGGGCACACCTACATGAGATGCTTAATGAGCACTGGACTAATTCTACTATGCGTTAGCAAGGGTGGCAAAAACCATGTTGATGTACAGTAGCATTAGTCCACTGCGCATTAAGCATCACACAAAAAGTTAATCTGTGCTAATGCGCAGTAGCCCAGACTAACATGGCTAACTGTAGGCATGTCTACATGTTCATTAATGTGCCATAATTATGTATCATAATTGGTAGTACCCGTTATTACAGGTAATGCCTGTAATTTACCTGTAATAAATACCTGTATTACCTTTAATAACGGGTACTAACTTAATGTGCCACAATTATGGTACATTAATGAACATATAGACATGCCTATAATTAGCCATGTTAGTCTGAAGTTGAGTGGAAGGCAGGGTAGGTTTGCACCTTATAGACCAGATATAAACTAGCCAAAGTCTGTTGGTCTAAGATGCAAATCTACCCTGCCTTTTATGTGGCATTTCATTTAGGGCTAAAAGTTGTCCTTACAGAAGAAAAAAAAACAAGCAAAACAGACTGAGGTGGTGTCAAAACATAGCAATTACAGAGAATGATTCATGATTCAAGTACTAATGTGATATAGTTGTAATATGGTAATCTTCAGGAGCATCTTTACATGGGGGTGGTATTGGGAAGGAGAATCAGTTTTGCTAAATTAGTCTATTATCCTCTGCCCACTAATTTCTGGACAATGTTTCTATACGAACAGTCTTTGGATGATACTAGTACTAGTTTTGAGAGGGAGATTTAATTTAATTTAGTTTAACATGTTTTGCACAGAATTTAGGCAGGGAAAGAATACTATGAACACTTCAAATATCATGCATTGTTAAAAGTGTTAAATACTAGCTTCATTTTAAGTTCAAACAAGTATCTACAGCAGTGCTCCATTTACCACACACACATCAAATAAGTAATAGGGCTGTGCGAGGCTTCCAACAGAGCTTTGGATCTGGAGAAGCTTCGGGGTCTGAAGCAGCACATCTGGGTCAAAGCGCTGGCCTCGTTAGGCTTCCCAAAGCGGTTCGGAGCCGCCTCAGAGATCCGGCCATAGGGTATAACGGGGAAACAATAAAATATCTATAACTTTGTTGTTTTTTGTCCGATTTGGATGAAGTTTTCAGGGGTGGTAGACTCTGCAGAGAGGATGAAGCCCGCCATATTTCAAGAAGATCAGTGCAGGGGTTTGGGGGGAAACTGCCCCTCAATTTGCAGGCAAGCAAAACTTGTGACATGGGTGCTGTGGGACTGACTGTGTCTGTCTTGAGGCCTGGGAGAGATTACTGCAGGCCTGGCTGCTAAGCTACTGTGTTACCAGTTACCATCTACATTTTCACTGACTACCTGTCTTGTATGCATACCAGCCCAGCCCCTGGCTTCTTTACTTTTCATTCCATCCAGGAAGAGCGCACACCAACTGCTGAAACTTCCTTAGCCTGATGAAAGGTTTTTGAACCTGAAAGCTTGCTTAATAAGTGTTTTCCAACTATTTAAGTTGGTCTAATAAAAGATATCAGATTCACCCAAAGAACCTTGTCAATCAATCATGATTCACTCAGGGACCAGTTCAATACACAGGACCTAGCTACTACATAACGACTTAACGAGCATCAATTAGCACCTACAAAAGCAGGCTAAGGAGAGGAAAGAATCAATACAGACAGTCTTGGCAGGAGTTTTGTCTGTCAGCAGCTAGGGGTGCACAGCCCCAGAACGCCCCTGCGATCTCAACAGCTGGCAGGTGTTGTGGCCTCAGCAGGGGCCACCATCCTTGCAGCTGTCACCCCGCTGCGCCTTAAAACGCATATTGTCACCCATGGCATGAGTTTTGCTTGTCTGCAGCTTGAGGTGCAGTTCCCCCCAAATCCCTGCACCTATCTCCTTGAAACTTGGCAGGATTTGTGGCCTTAGCTAGAGCTACCAGCCCTGCAGTTTTGACCACCCTGTGTTGTAACTCAGATGTGATGGGAGTTTTGCTTTCAAGAATTTGGGGTACAGTTCCCCCCAAACCCCTACACCAATCTTCTTGAAACTTGGCAGATTTCATGCTCTCAGTAGAGGCTACCATCCCTGCAAGTTTCATCCAAGTCAGACAAAAAACAACAAAGTTATAGATATTTAATTGATTCCCCATTATACCCTACGGCCGGATCTCTGAGGTGGCTCTGAAGCTTTGGAGCTGCTTGGGCTGGATCAAGGCGGAAACCCGGTCTGAAGCGGCCGGATCTGAAGGTAGATCAGATCGTTGCCAACTCACACAGGCCTAATAAGTAACACATTCAAGGTTGTTTGTTTGTTTACAGTGTCAGAAGCAAGTCTGGGATACCACCAACTTCCTGTATTATTTGAAAACTTGTGTAGCACCTTTCCTCATTTCCTACCACATGCCATGGTAGATACTCAATAATCCTTGGTATAACTAAACTCTCTTCTGGTTCACAAATGGGTTACAACTATTCACTTTATGCTAATAGCATACTTTTTATTTTAAGAAAGCTACTTAATAGAGCATCATAGTTTTAAAGTTGAACTATATGCTCCCTGATTTTAAAAAGCTTACCTTTCCCCAGCTTTGTTGACAGTATTTAGTTCTGCTACATTGTACATAATAGATGGCTCTAATGAAACCTTCTCCATAAACATTGGAGAGGTTGTAATATTCTGAATTTGAGCTTCCAGAAATACTTCATCTGTCTGAAAAAGCAGAGAAGCAAATTTATAAAGATGCAATTAGAATTTTAAACATGGTTCAGTCTTATTGCTTGAAAAAATACATCAAATGTATATTAGTTCATGCCTGCAAATCAAAGTTACAGTAATTAATGCAAGGAAAAAAAATTTAATCCCAATATAATTAATAGGAGCAAAGTGTTAGTCAACTGATACCTTGCCAAACAATGGATGTGGGATAGTTATACTCGCTCCAACTATTCCTTTAAAAGATGTTGTATGATAACTTCCTAAGGCTTTCATCAACAACTCAAATTCTATCCAAGTGAAGTAAAGATTAGCAAATTGCAATGCACATTAAAGGACATGCCATGCAGGATTACTGGTGGATCAAGCTAGGTAGAACAAACAAATATAATCAAGAATATTCACACAAATTTATTTATTGCAATGAAATACAGTAAGAAAGATGTCATATGAATTTGCATAACTACTTTGAGTTGTGCTAGCCACAAAGCAATCCAGTCTTCTTTCTTGATAAACTGCATCATGCTATGGTTGCTAACATTGTGCAAATCTATCCATTTCATTGGTGCTCTAGCACCAAAGCATTCCATAAAAAATGCAAGATATCAGTGAACTTAATTTGAGGTTGGCATGTGTGAACTTGTTCTAGTACAGGAAAATGAGCTTCACATAGTTGGAGTGGATCCAGTGGCTCTGTCATATCCTCCTTTCCACAGTGTAGCTTGGTGGCTCTGGACACCTGATGTAGCAGGTGGTCTGGACCACCTGTGTAGCAGTGTGGTCTGGACTCTGCAGAGTCCAGACCACACTGCAGAAGCAGCAGCCAAGGACTTCAGGCCCTGAAGCAGGTACAGACCATCCCCAAAACCTCCTCCCCCACAGCCGCACCTCCCCTCCCTCTGCCTATTTATGCTTCTGGATGCAGAAGAGGAGGCCCACTCACCACTGCTGCTGTGCTCAGCTGGAAGCTGTGGGAAGAGCCCCAGAGCCACTCCTGCCCTGCTCCAGCTGAGGCTGTGGGGAGAGGCTGCATGAGAAACTGAGTTCAGCTGGCGACAGCGGTAGCAGGCAGGTTCCCCGTTCCTGCCCATCCTTCTTAGGTGTTTCCCACCAGCCCAGGAGCAGGTGCAGGAAGGGGAAGCTGTCTGCTACCACTGCTGTCCCTATCCTAGCTGAGTTCCTTGCACAGCTGCTCCCCAGTTGGGACAGCAGTGGCAGGTGGGTCTCTCCTTCCTGTGGCCAGAGGCATAAATAGAGAAGGGGAGGAGAGGTACCACTGAGCATGGAGGGGAAGGGAGTGCGCCATGAGCAGCAGGGTGGTGGGTTCTTACCCGATTCGGAGACTTCAGAAAGTCCCATAGTGAGGTCTGCCCACCCAGGTGGTGGTACAAGGGGGTTGGTGCAGGGGGAGTGCAAACATCCCTGAAGTGCTAGTTGCTGCTACCATATCCCCCTTTTCAAAATCCTGGATCTGCCTATACACACACAGCTTGAACTGTGCGAGTTCAGGGGGAGGTATCCTGTCATCAGGAAAGGCAGGATTCATGCTTCATCTGAGAAAGTAAGGAACCATGGGCCATGTTCATCTTACATATCCTGTAGAATCCCAGATACATGAAGCTATCTTGCAGTGCTAAAAATCTCAGCATTAAACAACTGCTGGAAAGCTCACTTTACTAGATACAATGTCTGGGGCACCAATAAGCAACTCCTTTTTGTAATTAGGTGACCAGCTAAAATCAATGTGAATTATTGATGTAAGCAGAAGCTGGGCTGGGGCAAGTACCATAGGTCTTGGATCTTTCTATAACACGTGGGGAAAGGTAAGATATGCTCAAGTAAAATTCTGCCCTCAGAATCTAGCATATTTATTAGCATATCACATGCCCCCCTGCCCTGCCCAAAGTCATACACTTTTTCTGGGAAGGCAGAATGAAATTGGAGGGGGGTGGAGGGAGGAAGGATTTTTCCAAAGTTTTCTTTGTCACAGACTGGTGCCAGCTTTACTACCACTTCTCCCTATGGAGGTCAGCCAATAACTGCCAACTTGGCAGCAGCTGTGAGGGGGTTAAATCTGTAGCTGCTGGCCTTACAGCAGGGGAAAGGAAAGGGAAGGGGAAGGGGAAGTGGAAGTGATGCTGACAAGGAGACTCTGCTCCTGCTCCATGTGGCCAAAGAATTCAGCCCTGGCTGAGCTGGTGCTGAGTACAACCCCGTGCTGCCACTCCAGCATTCTTTTGCCTTCATTTCAACATGAGAATCAGTTTTGTTGCTTAAAAGAAGCCCAACTATGGATGGCTAGTTTGCAGGGAAATGGTGCATGTGGTATGGTAATAAATACAGTAGCATGTGTTGAGTTAGCAGTTATGTCTGTCATCCAAGTAATCCTGTGAACTGGCTTAAAATTGATACTGTTGGAAACTAATTAATGAAAAAAAAGGTATTTCTTTATCCCATAAATCCATTGCTTACAATATTCATTTACCCAAATTTAAACCAGAGATTTTTTTAAATGCCACAACCACCAGCAGAAATTTAGAAGGAGCTAAATTGAAGGGAAAAAAATAAATTAGCAGCACAATGAAAAAGCAAGTTAGTTTTATAGTAAGCCCAAGACTTCTAAAATAAATAAGGTTAAAAAGACTTTAGGATCTTTTAAAATATTCAGTCTGTTTTAAACACAGCGCATGTCTTAAACCTTAAAGTGAAAGCATACTGCAGAAATACCATACTAAATCACCAATGCATGCAATCAAAAGTGTCAAAGCATAGTTTAGCTAGCATAAAAGAGGACAAGTTCCATTTTGTGCTCTCTCCTCAAACCCACCGTCTCCACCAGCCAGAGACTAAAGGATTTTTTAAAGATTAAGTAAATGGATAATTTGTGATTATAAATCAACCACTTCCAAGATCTAGATACAAACAAGTGGTATTCTCCCAAAAGAGAAAAATTAAACTCTTTAGCTCAGTTTCTCCAAACATAAGAGCTGCTATTAGAAATGTTTGGTTTGATTAAAAAAATATGATAAATACAATCATAATTCTACTAGACACCTAAACATTTTTGTAAACTGACCATCACCAATAAGGTCTCCTCTAATTCTAGTTTCAACAATGGGTATTAAAGAAAGAGCTAACTGCTTTAAAGAATTAAATATAGCTGTACATATATGTAAAGAAGTATGGATGTGAAAAATATCAGTTAATGATAGGCAGAACAAACATTGCGTTATCATTTATGGTTTTAAAATAAAAAAATGTTAATAACAGGCACAGAGATGAAGAGACATTTAAAAAAGCATACATATTTATAAAAATAAATAAAAATTACCACAGAACTGAGGTCACTCTAATGGGAAAATAAAAAAGAACACATTAGAGAAATTAGGGTTAAATGTTAAAGAAAAAGGAGGATAACTTTCAAACAAAATGCACTTTTGCATTTTTTTGCACTTTCCAAATGAGACAGCATTAGTAAGAGAGGAATGTAAATAAAAAGACACGTGACAACTATATTTCTAATAAAGTATAACTGATATTGTCAAACTGCTTACTAGTATTGTTTTTTATTATGCTTAATTTTTTTTATGCCTGCTTGATGTTCAATACAGACTCAAGTGAGTAAGCTATGGATCAGGTACGGTAGGAAAAGTAACAGAATTAAGATGCGACTAGTTCTTGAACAGGACCCAAATCTACCTAAGATATAAATCAGTACAATGAGTTCTGTTTGAGATGGCTGATGGTCTTACTAGAAGAATGAAGAATTGTTCCTCTGATAAAAGCCTAGGACAAAAATTCATTGTCTGCCATCAAAATACTCATATGTTACAGCTGACTGCAAAACAAGGCACAATGTTTCCAGGAAAAGCCTCTTACTATAAGAGTCTTTTCATTCCATCCATGAAGAGCACACACCAACTGCTGAAACTTCCTTAGCCTGACAAAGGGTTTTTGAACCCGAAAGTTTGCTTAATAAATATTCTCCAACTATTTGGGTTAGTCTAATAAAAGATATCAAATTCACCCAAGGAACCTTGTCTGCCTATCTTACTAGATGAGGCACTTTGAAAAAGATCAGTTGTAATTACATACTTTTCTCTTAGGGCCCAACCATGTAACTAGTTATATTAGTATGATAGTAGTGTTTTCCTGGATTAGGACTTTATAAGGCTCTCAATGAAAGCCTTTCTATTGACATTGTTGGTTGTGGGTTCAGACCTTAAAATTTCAAGCCTGACAGGTGGGGACTAGGCCTCCTATGTTTTTAAGCAGCCCTGTGCCAATCTTGATGGCTGTCCTAATTTGGGACCTTTCCATGCTATTACAATACAAGCATCAACAAGAGTTAATTTTTTCCTTCTTCAGTTACATTTAGAAAATATTTTGTATATTTATACTGAAGAGTTGCAATCTATTTTCTTAGTGAGACCTTGGAAGTAGAGGCCCACTGCAGTAATCTTAGCAATAGGTGAGCAGGCTAGTCACCCTTTACAAGATTTATTTACTTGAAGTTATATACATAAAAGATACCTTATTTGTGGCTTTCTCTTCCCCAGATTTCCTTTCATAACATTGAGAATTTAATTCTTCTGATAATACTGACAATATAATATCACACAGAACGTCTAACCAATGAATAGACTATTTAGTCACATTTTTTCTTTCTGAAAGATGCAACATGATCAGATACTAAGATAATACCAGCTGTATATGTTCCCAGACAAAAAGATGATGATGCAATTAAAACAGCTTTGCAAACATTCACCAGCGCAGACAGTACACCTTCTCGACTACCCTTTGCTACAACTGATGGATGGATAAGATGGATAATAGTGGAATGGATGGGAGAGGAACCCTTTAACATTTTCCTCCTCCTTTAGGCAAGTGGGTAATACAGAACTATTAGTTTTGTAAAATTATCCTTGGTAGTTTGAGGGGTTTTTGGTGGTAGCTGTGTTGGTCTAAGGACATAGGCAGGCAAGGTTCTTTGAGCAGATGTAGTATCTTTTATTAGACCAACTGAGTAGTTGGAAAAAAGTTCTTAGCAAGCTTTCAGGTGCAGTCACCCTTCCGCAGGCATAGGAAGACTCTGCTGGTCTGAGACTACAAGAAATGAGAGAAGCTAAAGTACTCCCTATGCCTGAAGAAGGGTGACTGCATCCGAAACCTTGGTAAGAACTTTTTTCCAACTGCTCAGTTGGTGTAATAAAAGATATCACATCTACTCAAAGAACCTTGCCTGCATGGTAGTTTGATATTTTTCATGACAAACCTGTGCCCTCTGAGACTTATGAATACATCATAGAATTAATTGTTCCTAGCTAAAATTGTCCCGAGGGTTTAAAATTTAAGACTTTTTTGCTTTCCAGCAATTCACAAAACATTAACCTGCTCTTTAAAAAAGTTTCTGCTAAGAGATTCAGGTTTCCATTCTTCATGACATTTCAGAGTTGAGAGGATATTTCACAGAGGTAAGGGGATGATAATACTTTTGCCTGCAGAGATCCATAGTCTCATTATCTTTCCAACTGGAACAACTACTGAAACAATATTAAAACCCAAGGTAGAAAAGGGAAGCATTTTATTTTGTTCCCTATAGAGGTGCCCATTAAATTCCATTTTACTAGTGGCACTAATATTTTACCTTGCTATAGTATATTTTTAGATACTCCTGCTACTGAAAATTGGCAGATAATGCTAGTTTTACTAAACAATCAATTCCACTCCCTCATGTTTTAATATGATAGATTGCACTCCTTGAAAGGTTAAAAGGACTGACTTTTGCAAGATTAGATTAAATTTAAGTCAGGTGATATTTGAGGAAAGCATTTAACTTTTGTTGGTTCATCAGATTCAACCTTCCTCATACTACTTCCTGTAGTTTATTCCTAGTAACAACCTAGCAGTTAATGTGTTGAATTAATTTGGAATGGAGGGAAAATGTTCATAAAGACTTTCTGTATGACATCAGGCATGACACTCTTTACATCTCATGTTCCCATCTGCAAAGGAGGAATAACCCTGCCCTTCTCTTGCCCTTTATCTGACCTGTTTATTTAAATCTATCAACTCTTTAAGGCAAGGACTATTTTGTATTCTACATACAATGCCTTTACAGCCCTGCTTGTGCATGAGCCTCTGGAGGTGCCATTAATGCATGCAAGTAATCAGAGTAAGTGGAAATGTTCTGGAAATAATTCAGTTCTCTAAGGACAACTTTATTCACAGAACAACACATGAATACATATTTAGGAATGCATGTGTTAAGCTAGTTTCATGCAGGGAAACTACTGACTATTTTCATTCCCTTTCTTCCCACACATTAGATCTTATTCCTCCCTTCTTCCACCTTATGCTGAAGTTTTGAGGCAAGTAAAATACTTTCAATTTTATTATTTTGCAGTTTCTTCCAAAGACTCCTATCCAACTAGAGGAGCACATTAGTTGGATGTCTCCAGTCAAATTACATTACACTTCAAAGTTACTCATTTAAAATGCCCAACTTGCAACCGAAAATACTGAATTACTTTTACAAGCTTCAATCAATTTTCACAGCACTTCTGTGGATAGTATTACGTATCAGAGTACTATCAAACAACAGACTGGGAAAATGAAGCACAGAAAATTACTTGCCTAACATCTCACAGCATGTAAACAGTACAGCTTAGAAGAGAACCCAAATTTCCTCACTTCACAGCCTGATTCTAAAGGCTACTGAGACTATAATCTGAATAGACCTGGGATATAAAAAAGTTCAAGACAAAACAGTTGACACATGCAGAATACACTGAAATTGATCTCTTAATACATACTGTTTTCAATTTAGAAAAAGTAAAATCCTCTTTAAGTGTAAAATAACTAATATTTATTCTTATACACTATTTTTATATTATATCTACTGGGGATTTTCAAGAGGAAGCTGGATAAACATTGGTCAGGAATGATTTAGGAGTAACTTCATGCAAAGGGTTGGACCAGATGACCCTGAAAGCCCCTTCCAATTATATGAATTTATATGATCATAGGAAAGTAGGGCTGGAAGGGACCTCGTGAGGTTATGTAGTCTAGCCACCTGCTCAAGGCAGGATCATCCCTGACAACCATCACAGTTGTTTCTCTACCTGCTCTTGAAAGTTTTCAGGGATGGAGGGTCCACAATTTCTCTAGGTAGCTTGTTCAAGTGCTTAATCACCCTCATAATCATAATTGCCTTCCATCTTTGAAGTGGCTTTTATGTAAACATAATAGTAGTGACAAACATAAGAAATCAAATTACTTAATAAAGGAGCTGCATTCTCGCTAAACCAAAACCAAATGTTTCGGAAGCGTGGCAAGTAAGTACTTAAAAATTGACTACAATTAACCTTCTTCTGGACAATTTAACAGTGCTCTCCCATTCACATTCAGAATATTTACTACAAAAAAGAAATCTAAGAAATGACTGTAGTAATTAAAATTCAAAAGAAAGCAGCAGAAAATTTTTTTGTTAGATGGAATAAAATCTAGAGATGTCAGCCTTCAAATCCAGTTTCTCCCCTCCCCAGTATGAACAATACTTCTGATATCTAGTTTATTTGAAAAGCAAAGCAAAGCAAATAAATAATATTTTCATAAATTAAGCAGCTTAATATACCTAGCATCTCTCATTCTTAGCGTACTATATTTTTAGTGTGTGGGGGGGGGGGGGGGGCGGGGGGGGTTCCTATTCAGTTTAAATACTACTTACTGTATATTAAATTTTAACAAGTTTAGTACTTACCTCAGCATTGTAGAACTTTGTTTTCACATCTAATGGTTTGAGAACCTGAGGAGAAAATATAGATTGGAGAGAGTTTTCTCAGACTTCTCTGCAATTAAAAAAAAATACTGATTTAAACTAGTATTGATAGGTTCTTAAAACACTCAGTGATCCATCTTTTAAGCATTTTTCTTTTGATATAACAGGAAACATGTGTTAGCCAAATGAATGATAGATTTCAGCTTATTTCTTTATTCCTGTTTATTGGCTGTATAGCTCATTGCTTTACTAAACACCAGAATGATTCTGACAAGCTGTATGACAAATAATTTTCCACATCAGACCAGTTCTTACATTGGAAATAAAGGCTGTTGATCAGCTTTTTTAGAAGTAATGATTCATTCTTCCACAACCCACAAATACTTTCTAGTTTGTTCGAAAGAAAGCAAATACATGAAATATTTGCATCAAATCTCTCCAGTGTTTTGCAACAAATAAAACTCACCCTGAGACTCAAAACACTTTGAAAACAGTTATAAGGCAGTGAAACATTAGCTGTATGTTATTAGCTTAAAAAAAAAAATAATAATCAAAAAAAAAAAAAAAAATCAAGCAATTACTAGCCTGGATTTCTTTGGAAGCTCAACTGTTACATCTCAAGGGATGATTATTAGAAGAAACCAAACAGCATTTTAATCATGTAAGATCAGCTGTTGAATATAGCATCAGAAAATGTATCTTGGGAAAAGTGATACAAAATGCCAGTGTTAAAACAAGTTGTATATGTATTTTTATATAAAAGTACATAGTTTGTGTGTGTAAGTTATACTTCTCCCTAATTCATAAAAAAGTTAATCCCCTCAGTTCTGGAATTTCTGTTCTCCAGTTGTGGTCCAGTTGAAAGAAAAAGTACTACCATATTTACTTGAATAGAAGACAAGGTGTGTCCCCCCCCATCAGCATGGGGAAAAAACAGGGGCACACCAATAATGATTTGTTGGGCCAATACCGATGGCTGACTGTTAATCAGCCATATCGACCAATACTGATCCAATTGCTGATATGCAGTAGGGGTGTGCGAAACGGGCCCTATTTGATTTGGATTTGGCCCAAATCAGGGACAATGATTCGATTTGTTGATTCAGATCACTGTACCCTATTCAATTCAGCTGAATCCAAATCTGAAGATTCGATGCTGATTCGGAGAATCTGTGATTCAGACATAGACACAGTTTTAAATGTTTTTGCTACATACCTTGAGGTACCTGGCGTGGCTCATGAATGCTGCAATGATGGGGCGGATGGAGAGTACCACAGGAACACCAGGCGGCCCCCCTGTGCGAATTGGAAGTATTTCCGGGGAGCGCATAGGGGGCCCCTCCCATACCCCCTGGTTCAGTGATCAGCCACAGGTGGACCCCAAGTGCCCCCCCAGACCCAGGAGGCACCAGTCGCTGAGATAGGGAGGTGCGTGGGGTAGGACCTCTTGCGCTTTTCCCAACGTACCCAGAAGTGGACCGGAAGTACTTCTGGCCCACTTCTGGGTCTGCTGCCGAGCACACTGGGGAGCCCCCCATGCTTCTGTGGGACACTCCATGCACCCCAGCATCTCAGCATTCACGAGCCACCTGGTACCTAGAGGTATGTAGAAAAAACATTTAAAGCCGTGTCTATGTCCAATCACCGAATCTTTCTGGATCTCTCTGAATTGATTTGGAGGGTTCTGAATCAATTCACAGAGATTAAAGGGTCCTCTGATTCTATTTGGAGTCAGAGATTTGGCCACCACATTGGGTCAAATCTCCACCGAATCAAACCGGGGACTGAAGCTTTGCACAGCCCTAATATGCAGCCCTGCAGCTTGAAGAACAGTGTCTGGCTGGTAAGTTGGGGGGGGGGGATGGGGGGGTGCTGATCAAGGCCCCCACAGTGAGGGAGGGAGTGAGGCTGGGGCAGGGGCTGCCCAGCATGGGCAGCTCATCTGCGGGACATGGGTGGCTCTCGCTGCTGCACACACCCCCGGGGAGGTATGTCCCCCTTGGATTTCTGCACAAGGCAAAGGCAGGCGGTGTCAGCCTCTTCCCGGGGAGGGGGCTGGGCTGGGGCTGTGCTTGGGGCAGACAATGGCAGCACTGGCAGAGGGAGGCCACAGTGGGGGCTGCAGCCACCCTAAAATTCACTATAGCCACCCCTGGAGCCCCTCTCCCAGTGCTGCCACCACCCACCCTGCCCCGTCTTAAATTCTTTACAGGAGAGAGATAAAAATGTCAAAGTACTACATCAAAAATTTCCAAGGATGCTGTAGGTATACTCAATTAGTGTCCAGAAGCAGCTTTATAAACTAAACATGGTTTATACTCACTCATATCCTGTGATCGCCTCCCTGAGTATTCCAGTTTATAGCAAACGTATCACATAAAATATCTTTATCACTAAGCTATTTTTACACAGGAAAGTCAGTTTGATCTGTTCTGTCTTTATTTGGAATCCTGTCACTCTGGTATTTTTAAAAACTAGCTAATGTGCCTGCTCTCGAGCTTTATGTACACTGCATAAACATATGTAAAATCATTTAACTCAGTGTTCTCAAAGCCAAGGTACCACAGTACGTTGGATTGTCATAAAATCCTTTGAAGGATTTTGGGGGGTACCAGGCAATATAAGCACAGTTAGGTATGCTAACACCTATCCATGATTCACAAGATAAACCCAGAGATTTCAAATAGGAATCCATAATGTCAGAAACTTTCTGATTTGTTGTGGTCTCTGAGTTCACTAAAACAGAAAAATTGCTCTATTATTTTTCTATAGTCAAAAAACAAGTGAAAGTGAAGAGCTGTAATATTTTGTGGGGTGCCTTGAGTTTAACAACGTTTAACTACATCAGGGGTGGGCAAAATACAGCCTGCGAGGCCATTCTATCTGGCCCATGGGCCCCTAAAAAAATGTAGAAAATTAATATTTCTCTGCCCTTGGTTCCTGTCAAAAATGACAGGAACCAAGGGCAGTAGGACCCAGGGGAAGACCGGTGGGCTCCAACCCGGGCCCACCTGGCCCCGGTGGAAGCCTCAGCCGGGGTTTCTGTGCTGGGAGCATGGCTGCCCCACGTGGGAAGCTCAGAGGGGGTGGGAGAGAGAGACACACCCCGGGCAAGGAAGGAGTGAAGGGCCCGTCCCTGCCCATGCCTGGTGCACTGTGCTGCAGCTGCTTGCAGCCTGTGTGGGGTTGCCTATGCCTGCTCCGGACAGCCCCATGCGGGCTACGAGTGCCTGCAGCGTGGGGCACCAGGCGTGGGAGGGGCCACTTCCCCCCCACCCGTGCTCAGCTTTTCCCTGGCCTCCTTCCCTGCGTGGAGAAAAGCGGCTCCTTGCCCGTCCCATGGCTGGCGCCCCGCGCTGCAGGTGCAGGCACAGGCAACCCCAGGCCGGCTATAAGCGGCTGCAGTGTGGGGCGCCGGGCATGGGGCAGGGAGGGGCTGCTTTCCCGTCCCCTCTCCCCGCTGCCTGGCAGCGGGTTATAAGCTGGTGCTGAATGGGGGAAAAGTGGCCCCTCACCCGCCCCATGCTGTAGCCACCTGCAGCCTGCATGAAGCTGCCTGTGCCTGCTCCAGACAGCCTCGTGTGGGCTGTGAATGCCAGCAGCGCAGGGCGCCGGCCATGGGGCAGGCGAGGAGCCACTTTTCCCATCACTCAGCACCAGCTTCTTCCTTGCTGGCGAGCAGGGGGTCGGGGATGTGCACTGCCCCCCGCCTGTACCACAGGGCTGGGGGGCACTGGGTATGAGTGGGCGGGAAGCCAGTTGGAGCACAGGGCCTGCACTGGTGTCCCGGGGCCAGTGCCGGGCGGGGCCCAGAGCAGGGTGGCAGGAGTATGGCGTCTCAGCTGGCAGGGGCTCTATGGAGCCGGGCCAGCTCTTGCTGGTGCAGCCCAGCCCAGCTCCACAGACCCCTGCTGGCCTGCGCCCCACTCTGGGCCCCACCGATGCTGGCCCTGGGACACTGGTCCCAAGACATTGGGACGTTGGTCTCAAGATGGTGACCAGGGGGTGAGGCACCTGTCAAGGGGCAGGGCTACCTATGTGGCCCTTGACAGCCTGCCAAAACTGGGTAAGCGGCCCTCTGCCCGAAATAATTGCCCGTCCCTGAACTACATAATATTCTAACCAAGGATTTCAACCTACATCTTGGCAGCAACTTATTCTTTTATTTATTTTTGTTCCTAATGAAAATATTAAGACTCCCCTGTTAATAGCTAACATTAGATGAAGGGTGGGTTTTTTGGGTAAATCTCACACGTTTCCACCATTTCCTCATTATTGTAAACATTTCCAGAACCTAAGAAGCTGGGAGAGCATAATTAAAAGCCGGTCCTAAATGAGTTAACCGGTATCTGTTCTGACAGGACACAATCCACATGAAGCAAATAATTCACGCCCACACAACACTGATAATTTTTACTATCATATTTTCAACACAGAGGCAAGGATGTCTTACACTGATATCTTTTACTGGACCAACTGCATAGCTAGGATCGAGCTAGACAAGCTTTTGAATGCAATACAGTTTTAATCAGGGCAGAGGATTGAAAGCCATGCGATCTCTGATGACAATGTATTGCTGCAATTTGACAATACTACTGTGAAGGTGAATCAGTCGCTTGATGTGCAATTATGGCGTGTGTTTAAATGAGAACCTGTTTGCTTGTAATCACATGCATATTTTGCTATGTCTGCAGCTCCCTGAGGAAGCACTTTTCTTGTAAAATGTTTTAGTTCTGTTCCTTCTCCCTTTTAAAACTCTTAAGGTGTTGGACACGAGGAATTTTTATTTTCAGACACTATGTACATTCTATTTTTTTCTATCTATTGTTTTCTGGATACTAGGTATGTGAACAGTTAAATGATTAATTGTTTAACCAATCAGCTCAGTGATAACTGGTTCTAGCTTGCTGGTTATTGTTTAGCCTGGGGCTAAATGCAGCTTGGGAGGGAAGGGGGTGCTGGAGAAAAGCCCTGCAAAGCCCCAACAGGAACTGGAAGGAAGCAGGACAGGAGAGAGGAACGACGAGGGAAGGGGGTCAGGAGGGGGAAGAAGCAGCAGCTGCAGCAGGCTGGTAGAACTCCTTGCTGGCTGCTACCTGCCTGGCCAGGCTGTGCTGCCTGTCTCCCCTCTCCCTCTTCCACTGCTGTAGCTGGCCCTGGGAAATCGCGTATCGCCACGGGTTACATGCTGGGCATGGTTTACTCCTGTGGCTAGGAGCCTCATCAGCTGATAGGGCTCTTAGCCATGGGGAACACCCTGCTACATGTTTCAGATTAAAGCTCAGTGGGACCAGCTATATAGTCAGTATACATTTTTGAGGTCTAACTTTATAGCTGGTTGGAGCTTTCTATCATATGGTAAGTACTTTGCAATATTTCTAAGTAAACAGTACTAACTAGTTTCAAAATGCAGTATATTCTTATGTTCAATACCTGAAATTTGAAGAATTTTCTGAAGTACATCTTCTCTCCTGCCTGGGTTGTGTAACTTACGGCACACACTAAGCTGAAAGAAAAAACCATTTTAATAATTTTGAACCATTTTTACCTTGAAGTCTGCACTAAAGCAGGAACAGAACAAAACACTGTGCATGTGCAGTGCTTCCATTTATGCTTTACAGTAACTTTGCAGTGATTTAAAGGTAGAAGCAAGTTAGGTATAATTTAATGGAAAACTAGCCTTTTCCTATTAAAAACAAATTCAGAGATAGAAATATAATAAAGGAGGAGACATAAAACCTTACATGTGTGTTCCTATTTCCTTTACTTCATGGTGAATAACATCATCAATACAACAATCAGGTTTAAGTTCTGCCACTGCCGCGCTGGAAGCTGAAAGGTTTAGACGCTGAGAACTTGTCTGAAGATCAGCCTTGGAATTAACAAATGTAATGCCAGTTAGAATTGTTTCCAGATGGCTGTATCTAAACAGCAACACAGTAAAAATATATTTTGAGGAACATTACAATTAATTCAGTCTGTTGTATATAAATTGAAGGCGAAGTCACCAGAATTTGATCCGACTTATAGAGCTTTTTTAAAAAACAAACAAACAAACCACCCACAGATATGGGCACAAAGATTACGTGTTGCTTTTTTAAATGAATGGGAATATAAACAAGACTTTAATCTGCAGCATCCCAAGCTTGCAGGCCAGGAAAATTTTATGTGAATTAGGACTGCAAGCTGACATTGCATTAAGTACTAAACGAAGTACATTTTAGTACAAAAAGGGAGGGAGGAGAGAGAAAAAAGTATCATATACTAAATCTTAATTGCTTTTATTTACTGCCTGATCATTTTTGCTTTGCTGACTTAATTTAGATCCATCGTCTGGGTAGTTTATTGTAGATTTTCTGTTTAAATGCTGATTAGTCAAATATTTGGAAATTGTGATTACCAGAAAATAAAATGTTATTTAGTTATAAAGTGACTAACTGCATTTGTATCTGTAATAAGATCAATATGTGACGCTTTCCTAAAATTGTCACCAGCACACACGTCAAATCACATCCTGAAAACCCTTTTCTCAGAGAACTTCCACTTACTTCAGAGTTCCACCCCTGAAAGGCTTCCAGGATCTAGGTTTTAACTTATTTTTGTTAAATGAGAGCAACAAATACTTGCTGGAATTATACTTGTTTGAGATATTTATAAAATACAAATCCACTTGTGTTCTACATGGGACTGTCTGAGACTGCTTTGATTCTATAGCTGGTACAGAATACAACTGTAGATGGTCTCTGCTGTAGAAAAAATTCAGCTACACCAATACTACAAGCACTTCTACAGTCTTTTATTTTTTGCTTCTAGGTGCTATCCCCATTGCTGGCTGTATCTTCAAACTGTTTTATGGTTTTGTTTCTGGCTACGTAAAGATTTTCCTGGGCTAGGAAAATCTTTAATGGTCATTTCTTAAGTCTGCATAATACCTTAGAAGTGCAATATCTAGTATATTTATAAAGTCAATATATAGAAATATTTTCACATACCTTTACCAGTATGTCCTTGACAACTTGGTTACTATCATTATGTACGCTGATATAACTGGAAAATGTCTCTCCCAAAAATATATTTCTGTTAAAAAAAAAGTAGTGTTTAATAACATTAAACAAAAATACTAATAAAGCTTCCTATTGTATTTCCTTAAGAGTTAATCTATATGGATTTAAAATATTTCCTTTTAAAACTCTACAGGGTTATCTGTAGAACAGGTAGTTCAGCTTCATTAGCTGTAGCAACATTAAGAGCTGGATTACAGAGCGGGCCACTGGCATTTTGGCTAGGGACAGACATTGCACAAACTGGTTTAAGTGATTAGAAACTGGTTTAAACCTGTAACAGAACAGACATTCAGTACATACAAACCAGTTTCAAAACGGCCGAAACTGGTTTATGATAAACCTGGTTGAACGTAGTATCAGACTTAACTGATTGAGCTCAAACTGGTTTATATAATGTCTGTTCCAGACCCCTTCCTGGTTTAAGTTAAACCAGAGTCCTCCAGCATGCTCTGTGCTCCAGAGCAGGGCTGGCCCACCCCTCTACTCTCTAGCCTGGGCAAGGATGGGACATGGCAAGACACTGGCCAACATTGCCCACTTTGCCTTAATGGGGCCGAGAGGAGGTTACTTTTTCCCTCCTTCCCTTCTTTCCCCACCGTAGCCAGGGTCTGCCCATCTTCTGGGACAGGGGGGCTGCAATGGTGGCCCCTGGGGCTCGCAGACCCTGGCTGCAGGGTAAAAGGGACCAGAAGGGATGGAGGGAGGAATTAACCCTTCTCCCTGACCCCTTCACCTTAGCGGGGCCATGCCGGGATGGTTGTCCCCAGGGGTGGGGAGTGGGGGGCTCTGCTCCATGTTGTGCGGGACCTCTTCCCCCATCTCCTCCCCCCAGGGCAGGGAGTGGGGGCTCTGTGTGGCACTGGAGGGGGACTCCTGTTCCTCCTCATCCCAGCTGCTGCTGCAGGGCTGGGAGGGGGTCTCTATGTGAGGCTGCCCAGCTTAGCCCCAGCAAGTGACTTCTCCCTGCTCTTCACCCCCTGCGGCTGCAGCTCAGTTACAACCACTCCCTGGCAGCACTGCACAGAGCACCCCCCTCCCCACCCTGCAGGGTAGGGAGAAGCAGGGGGAAGAGTCCTCCTCCAGTGCTGGGGCTGGGTAGCCTCACATAGAGCCCCCCTCCCCTCTTCCCCCTGCTCCTCCGCCACCGTCATGGAGTGGGGAGGGGGTGTTCCATGCAATGCTGCCCAGCCCCAGAGGGGGACTCTTGTCCCTGGTCATGTCCCCCCTCCTCCCCCATAGGGCAGGAAGCAGGGCTCTGTTCCATGCTGAGTGGGACTCTTCCCAGTCCCCATAGGGAGGGGAGGGGGGGCTCTGTTCAGTGCTGGCAGGAACTATTCCCGCTCGTCCTCCTCCCCCTGCCCCTGCAGGGCAGGGAGGGCAGGGCGGGGCCCTGTACAGCATTGCCCTGTCTGGCCCAGCCCAGCTGGGGTGTGGGAAGCAGCTGTAATGGAGCCACAGCTGCTGGGGTGGCCCCGCCCCCGTCTCAGACTCGCTCAGCCCTGGTCAAGGCAGTTACATGGTGGGGCAGGGCTGGGCTGTGGGGGCAGGGCTACCCCTGGCAGGTGCAGTTCAGTGACAGGTACGCGAGCACAGCTTACCCTGCGCAGCCCGGTATGCACGGCTAGCAACTAGCCAGATACTGGCTTACTTGGGCCAGCTTAGAGGTGCTGTGGGGGCCCAGAGCTTGGCAGCTGCCCACCACGGAGGCTCACTGATGTCCCCATGAGCCCCCATAGCACCTGCAAGCCATCCTTAGTAAACAGCTGCCTGCTGCTGGGCTTTGCTTGCTAACAGGGTAAGCCGCTGCCTGGCTGCACTTGCTCTGCTTGCATCCCCATCACTGCACTGCATCTGCAGGGGGTGGCCCTCCCAGCACAGCCTGGCCCCACCATGCAGCTGCCTTGGCTGGGGTTGAGTGAGGCTAGTTCAGATCACAGGGGCAAGGGTACCTCCAGCAGCTGCAGCTCTGTTAGAGCTGCTCCCCATGTCTCAGCTGGGACAGGCAGTGCTACACAGAGCCCTCCCTCTCCACCTTGCAGTGGCGGGGGACAGGGGGAAGAGGAAGAGGAAGGGGAAAAAGTTCCTCCCTCAGCACTGAATAGAGCCCCCTGTCCTGCTCCGTGTTGGGGGGGGGAAGAGATCCCCTCCAGGGCCAAACAGCCTCGCTCAGGTCCTCCCCTCCTCAGCCCCCCAGGGGGGGGGGAAGATTACCCCCCCACAGCATGGAACAGAGCCTAGCCTTGAATGTCCATGGCCTTTAAGAACTGTCTGATCCAACCCTGCTCAGAACATGCCTAATTGATGTGCTGTTTTGATTGTAGGCCATCCCTGCTCTAGAAATTGCCATGTTGCTACCTCAAAGGATCTGAACCAGATCTAGCGATAACAGGAAATGTTTGCAAGTCCTTCTTAGTGTAGTCCAAGGCCAAAAGAAACTTATAATAGTGAAGTTAGATAGAGCAATTTCTGCTCTAGAAATTGCCATGTTGCTACCTCAAAGGATCTGAACCAGATCTAGCGATAACAGGAAATGTTTGCAAGTCCTTCTTAGTGTAGTCCAAGGCCAAAAGAAACTTATAATAGTGAAGTTATCCATCTGCTCTACCATCTGATTTTTTTTTAATTCCATCTTAAAAAGAGAAAACCTCTGAAAACAAAAAAATCTAAGATGATCAATCAGTTAGGGAATCTGTTGAACTATAGCACAAATCCTGCCATGACCTCTACACAGAAGTACCAACCCTTTATGAATCCATGTTGTACCAGTACATAAATAGGGCTTGCACCTATGCAACTGAAGTCTATAAATCGCTGGAGAAAACTGCATTAAATCTTGCTTTAGACTGATACACCCATTTCAGGGGCTTGCAAAGGGGTCCATGTTTCTCTTTTGCAGGCAAATCCTTAGTAAAGTGAGTACTATGAAGATTATATTTTGGCTAGAAGTCTGAAGTAGCTGCATATCCTGCAGGACTCTCCAGACCCTATTACAGAGGGAGGTATATTTGCAAACACAGACAGTGACATGTAGGCAGGCTACACTACAGTAGCATTAGTATTGTGTGTTTTTAGCTTGTTTAGTTAACAACACAAAATTTATCTACCTTACTCCTACCTTATACTGCAAGATAGAGAAGGAAAGGAAGGTACTGTATTTTCTCGCATACAATACAACCTGAAATACAATATACATCTTGTTTTTGAAAGGCAGAATGAAGAAAAAAAAGATGTTTTCCAGCATTATGATTGCAAAGAGCAGGGATGGAAACTAATTTCAGCTGACTCGCCCTAAGCTGAAACCCTAGATGCCCCTAAAGCAGGGGCAGGCAATTATTTTGGCTGGAGGGCTGCTTAACAAGTTTTGGGGAGTTGTCAAGGGCCTCAAGGGTAGCCCTACCCCTTGACAGATGCCCTGCCCCCTAGTTGCCATCTTGTGACCGGAAGTCCCACCCCTTAACCCAATTTGCCACTGGAAGTCTCTCCCCTTGCCCAGGAAATACTCCTTTGGTGGGGGAAGAGTTGCTTGTATATTGTGTGTGGAGGGGTAGGGGGGATGTGGGTATGGTGCAGAGGTGTAGGAGTGGGGTGTGATGTATGTGGAACTGCTGGGTATGTGTGGGTATGGTAGGGAATGGGATGTGTGTAGGGCGTTTGTGTGTGGGCATGGTGCAAGTGTGGGGTGTGTGGGAGTGTTGGATGTGTGCAGGTATGATGAAGGGGTAGGGTGTGTGAGGGGGTGTGGGTGCATGTGTGGGAAGATATAGGTGTGTGGGTATACGTGTAGATGTAGGATGTGTGTAGGGGGTGTGGGGTGTCTGTGTGGGTATAGGTGGTGGTATGGTGGTGGTCAGGGTGTGGGTGTATGCGTGTGGGATGTGTGTGGTTAGGGTGGGGGTGTGTGTGAGTATGGTGGGAGGTGAGGGATGTGGGTGTATGTGTGTGGCCGGGGGGGGGGTCCCCCTGCCTGCTCTTTGCAATGCGAGTTAGCCCTGCTCCTCTGCAGGCAGGGAGAGGGGATGGGGGAAAAACCCAAAAAACTGGCACTGCCTGCCTGGCTCGCAGTGCGCTGCAAAGGGCAGGAAAGCAGTTGCTACCAGCAGGCAGCAACAGAAGTCCCTGCAAGGTGAAGGGGAAATGACAGGAAGCTGAGTCTGGCACCGCCGGCTTTCAATCTTGGTCCCACACCTGCCCAGTGGGGCTGCAGATGAGCCTGCGCTGGCTCCTGCTGCTTCTTTCATATGCCCACCCAGCAGGGCTGCATCAAGTGCATGTTGGCTCCTGCTGCTGCTCCTCAACCCCTTTCTGCCTGTTTTGTGCCTGCCTGTTGGGGGTTTGTGAGCAGCTGAGCTCCTTCATGCTCCCCGCCTCTCCATCCACATGCTTCCCTGCCCAGCACAAGCAGGACCAGTGAGCTGCAGGCAGAGCCCACCCAAACCCTGTCAATGCTGGATCTTCCCCTTCCTACCTGCTGCCCTAAATGCTGCAGCAGGGACAGGAAGAGGAGTCACTGAAGGCTGGGGGAACCCAGCAGTTCTCTGGGCAGCAGCACCCCTGTTCCGAAGCTGTGCCTGCTGGCGGGGCTGGCACCCTCCGGTGGGGGAGGCTGGGAGTGCAACATATGCTGCCCTAGGCAGGACATGGCTCCATGCAGAGTACAGTAGGTGCAACCGCAGGCAGGGCTGCATACAATGAATTGGGTGCCTGCCTGCCGGCCAGATCCAAATCAGCTGGTGGGCCAAATCTAGCCCGCAGGCTGTATTTTGCCCACCCCTGCCCCTAAAGACTGGTTGCCATGCATAGATTTATGATTCTGAAGAGATCCAAAGATTCTCCGAGCCTGTGAAACAGGAGAAGAGATCAAGAACAGCTAGCAGACAGCAGAACTGCCCTAAGGTTAGCTTGATTATTGGAACACCAAGATCATTAAAAAGGAAAGATGACTGCTCTTAATTCTTGAGTTGTTAACAATGAGCCATTATGTCAGTCGACTCCCTCAGCTGCCTGAATAGTAATACAACAGTAGTTACACTGTGGAGCAGGAAAATCTGGGTGGTATTCTCCTAAGTAGAAAAACTGGCTTCCTCACTTAATACATACATCCTAATCGAGGGGCGGGGGTATGATTTTAGGGAAAAAGGTGCATGTTGTAAGCGAGAAAATAGAGAAATAAGCGTATTAGCAAATCTAATTTCCAGAATTCAAGTAGCAGGAATATCCATACCTCACAGCTTCATATTTTATTCTTACCCAAAATTCTGAGGCAAAGTCAACATTTCTCCTAGCATTAAAGTTTCTGCTCCCTTTACAGTAGAAGGGTCCTCTTTCATGAGCTGATTAAATAGATCTCCTGTAAAACATAAAAAATGAACAGGTCAAAAATACTTGCATAAACTAGATTATTACCCCTTTAGAAATTACAATTTTTTCATGTATATAGATGTTGATAATGAAACTGCACTAGGTTTTGCATGTTGCTAATCTATGGTTGCTTAGTTAATGAGTTTTTCCTCAGTGACCTCAAAACAGAGGACAGACTGAATCATGGCATGAAATCCTTTTCTGCTTCTTGAATTACATTCATGCCAAACTCTGAACTGTGTATTGGACTGGCTGAATAGCTGAACAGGTGTGAAGAGTGGGTATTTTTGATTTTGTAAACTAAAAATTATAAATAAAGACCTGTGTGCAAGGGGATCATAAGTATAACTTTTGTTATAGCAAAAGCTCTTGTGTAGAATCATTAGACTTTAAAATTACACCTTTCATGCTAGATATAAGCAACAGTTTATTCATCATGCCAAAAAGATGATGGTTTAACCTTAAATAAAAAATCAAGCTTCTTTGGAGAATTCAAGACAAACAAACCTGGATATTGGTCCAGCAGCCAACAACGAATGATCTTTAGGGGTGACAAAGGCTTTGAGAACTAACTTTCTCTACCATATTTCTCTCTCTGGGTTGGATTTTCAAAGATTTTGGTATTATTCAAATTCTGCTTCCCTTGGTATCAAAGAGAATTTTTGACAGTCCTGCCTGGTATCTTGATGAGGTTGGTTAAGACCACGCATTTTCATTTTCTACCCAGGGTGCACTTCCCTGAAACCTTTCCACCTTCTGCCATTTTAAAAAGCTACTACACATCTCCACTGGCTATTATGTTCTTTCTAATTGTGCAGACTAAGTGCACACATTTACCATTTGCACACCAAGCTTCCAAAGCCTAAAGCAATGCTGGTGAACTTTACTAGTTTTATCTGGCCTTGTATTGTAGACTGACTGCAGTTTAGGAGGTTACAAAGTGTCTATGTCAGTGGTCTCCAACTTTTAAGTAGATCACTGTTGGCATTTAAAAAGCAATCCAAGATTTACCGTGAGCTGCTGCCACTCCGCTCCCCCCCAGCAGGTAAGTCTGTGGGGAGGGGAAGGGACGTAGGGGGAGCAGATAGAGGCAGATGGAGAAAAAATTATTTGGGGGCATGCCTCCGCAGCAGGCAAGTCCTGCCCAGCCAGGGCCCTGCTCAACTTAACCCTGCTCCTGCCTCTGCGGCACTGCCCCTCATTGTGGGGGCCTCGATCTAGCTCTTGCCCCTTCCCTTCCCATAGGCTGACCTGCTGGGCTGGAGCATGCATGTGCATGCATACGGGAACTCAGCCCCCAACCCCAGTCTTAGATCAACTCCAACAGGTTATGAGATCTACCGCAAGAGGCTCCGAGATGTACTGGTGGATCCGTATCCACCGGTCTATCGAGCAAAAGTATCAGATTTTCCTTTTGGGATAGCTCAATCTTTTTCCTTTGCATTCACCGTCTTAAGCATGAACTGAACATCAACATTCTTTACCATTTCTGTCTTCTTGATACCTTCTACCTTTTTTCTTCCCTTCCACGGTTAATACTTGAACTAGGATATATTAGTCCCCTTTGGGGATGAAACTACTTTTCTTTTAAAAAACATGTTGGGTATATCAGATTGCACACCTGTAGTGATACGCACATAGGTACTTAGCACAAGATCATAAAATTTACCTGGCAAGTCTCTTTCTTCACAAGTCACTGGAACATTGGTGAATAAAGTGGGCTTCGTTAACCTCATCACTGTAAATTCAGAAAATAAGAGGATCATGCAAACAGACTAAAATGAATGCAAAAATATGTAATAGTTTTTCTTGTTAGTCTTCACGTGCTTGTTATTTCTCATTTTAAATATCTGTTTGAAGGAGGGAGAGGATAACAAAATTCATGTTCAGCA
>NW_005842765.1:164766-172170 GCF_000455745.1 Alligator sinensis
ATTCTCTAAACATATATAGCAGGGAGTTATAAAGTTCAAGAAATTAAGTCATTTCATGCAATTGGTTTGTTGTGTTCACAAACTTTTAATCAGCCTTGTAAAATAATAATGAAAATGTAACAGCTTAAGGCCAAAACCACTCTGCCAATAATGAGAGAGACTAAATTAGCAAGATTTACTTGTGATCAAAAAGTTACCCAGAAAATTACATTGGCATGGCTGTTTTAAGTTATGCTATCTGAATCATCCATCCTCATCTTATCAGGCCTGTCCACCTGGTGGCCTGCGGGTCACATGCGGCCCAGCAAGGAGCTCATCTGCAGTGGAGGAGCCCATGGCCACTGAGCTGGGGGAGGCTGCACATGCATGTGGTATAGCAGTAGTGGGCGGGAAGGGGGAAAGCATCTGTGCATGTCATCTAGTAGTGGGGGCCACCTGCACAAGCAGTGCAAGGGAAGGGGATGCCTGCAACTTGCATTGTGGCCCACGTAGCACGTGGTCTGTGCAGGATGCAGCCCCGAGCCACCTAGAAGTTAGCCCTGATCAATATTGTACTAATCAGTACATATTGTCTCTCAAATGAAAAAATAAGGGATGGAACCTAGAACACAAATGCTAAATTAGGGGTGGGCAATTATTTGGGCCTGTGGGTCACAAAGAGAGTTTTCACAAGCTGTTGCAGGTTTGGTCAGCACCCTCGCTCCTACAACAGCTCACCAAAACGCCTTATGTGGTGGCTCCCATTGGCTTGACCATGCGCCCTGCGTCCGCGGGTCCCAGCTGCCACTTACTGTTTGGGTTCCACGAGCTGCTGCCACTTAGCCAGGGATCCCAGCCACTTACTCCCCACTCATCCACAGCCCCATCCTGGCTGAGCTCAGAGCAGAGCCAGGATCTGCTGCCTGCATACCGCTGTGACAGGCGCCACTCTCTGTACATCTCTGCCTGCCTAACTGGCACCCCTTCCCCTCAGCAGGCTCAGGGGAACTAGCTTTATTATAATTATTTATTTATTTTTTCTCCTGCAGTGAGAAATTCATGTGCCATATCATTGTAAAATGTAAATCAGCAGTGAAACCTAAGCAGCGGCTCTCTTATAAAACTAATCAAACCATAAAATAGCTATTAAGTCCAACTAAATTTTCCTCAAACTGTTCAAAATCTAGATATAGTCCTCTTATACAAAGAGTATTGTAACAACTTTCATAATATTTGATACCCTCAAGAAGATGCAATTCCTAGATTTCTGCAACTACAAGACAATCTCAGCTTTCATTAAAAAGTTTCTAGCGCTACCTGCAGAGAAAAGCTAACAATGTAAACCCTAAAGACTCAAAAAATCAAGCAGAAAATAAAAAGATCTAAGATACATATACATACATACATATACATATAAAAGATCTCAGGAGTTTCAAGTCATTCTTATTTCTGGAGACCTGATTTATGGGTGATCTACTAATACTGATATTACTAGGGTTTATGTCAAGGGCCAGGTCCATAATATGGAAAACACATGCAAATTAGTTTAAAGGCATCTTCTTCCTCCCAAACCCAATTCCTGCACTAAGTAATGGAGAACTGAACTCCCATTGTTGACAAGTGAAAGGCAGTCGATGTTCAATTACCAGGGGCCTACCAAATTTGTGATTTCACAGCTATAGTAGATTCTGCAAAATCCAGGCAATGTTCATGAAATCTGCAAAAAGAAAAAAAAAAACTCAAGGAAAAGAAAATGCTGGCTCCTTAGAGGCAGCCACCGGTTCAGCGGGGCAAGGAAGATGTTAAGGGGAGGAAGTGGCCACTCAAAGGGCTGTGGGCAAGATGTCTGCCGCCTGCAACCTGATTGACTGTAAGGGCTCCCTGTCATGTGGCTCTTCCCCTCTCCAATCGGCAGCAAGGGGCAGGGATGCATGACAGGCAGCCCTTGCAGCCAATCAGCAGCGAAGGGCAGAGCCACTGGGGCCCTTTGGCCAATCAGAGCTGCAGCTGCTCCCATATGGACTTAGGTGGTAGTGCCTGGAACCACCATTCCCCACAGCTCCTCTCATCTACTCTGGGAGCTTAAGAGGAGCAGGGGCATGGCCCTGTGGCAGAACGTGCCACTCACAGCATGGCAGTGGTTCATGTGGGGGCTGCCAGGGGGTGAAGACTGAGCGCTTATCAGCTCAGCTCATTTCCCATACCTCCTATGCTCCCAGAGCTGATGGTAGGGGCCACAGGGAGCGCTGCTTAGATACTGGGGCAGGCACAGGGTGCCCAGCATAGGGGTGAGCCAGTGCTTACCTCTTTTCACAGGGGCCAGGCACCAAGGCATCATTCTAAGGAGCTTGGGACACCCTGGTTGAAAACCACTGGTTTATACCCTTAGTTAGGTAGGTCTCTAACATACTGCCCTGCTCTATCTTCTTCCTAGCTTCAGATTAACACAGGTACTATCTCTACTAGAAAGCAGTGTCACAAGATGACACAAGATGATACTTTCAAATTCATAAGAATAGGTAAATGGATGAAATAATTAGGAAATTTTTTTAGTCTTTGGAGAGTTAGAAGTAGACAAAGATTCTTCTCTGTACTGAGATCCAGCCCAATGGCATTAAGGACAACCCAGAATTTAGAATCTCCCCTCCCTATATATTTTTCCTATTCTTATTAGCACAGCCTCCCACTGGCCCTCACCTCCACCAAGGAGACAGATTTTCTTAAGACAATTAGCAGTGACAAATTCCTAGTTGAGGTTTCACCGTATCAATTCTGTGTGTCAGACCCCTGAAGTAAAACATTAAGAGTGGAGTAAAATTCAGAAGTCAGGTCTGTTCTCTCATACAGCAGCGAACTATGTTCCATCCAAGCAGATTAACTTACCAAAGCACTTATTCTCATATTGAAAGACAATAATGTTACAAACACATACAGTTTCACAGATTTAAATAAATAAATCAAGATTTACTAATTTACCAACCTGACATTAGGAATTTTAGTATCTATTAACCTAGGCCTTCCTTGTTTTTCAGCACCATACTTATAAAAGCCCCAGTGTAAGACAGAGATCCAAGAGCAGAGATAGCAGGGAAAAAAGATATTGGCAAAAGAGACATAAAATAACAGAAGTGAAAACATTTATTACTCCAGCATTAACAACTTCTCTAACCTCAGGATTTTTATTATTATTATGCAATATTTGAGGCAAATAATTCACAATGAGTATGAGGTAACAAGGCTTTTGTGGAATACAAGAAATTTCACATTTAAAACTAGGGCTGTTCTTTCAAGTAAAAGTTCTTGCCTGGAGTTAGCATCTTGGACCTCTGGGACAAGACTAAACACTTTCTGAAGTAGATGATTTTCACAATGTAAAGTTCTGTTCTTCCTTTCTGCCCCCTTTCCCCACCGCCCCGGCTCCCCTAACTTCAATCGAGTGAGAAAGACCTCTGGCTTCACAGAGGTGTAATTTCATTGTTCAGAAATAAAAGCAATAGTCCCGGAAAATGGACTCTTGCTCTATCCACGTAGAGGGGAGGGCAAAAATTTAAGTTACAAAATACATTGATGTCATTCACAGTTGAACAAAATTACATTCAAGGAAACAAATGTAACCAGAATAATGTTAAAATAGTGTCCTGCTCGTGAATTTGTAAGTTGTTCTAAAGTCCTTCAGCATGTATTGCTTATTTTAAATTTATTTTGAAAAAACAAAACCAAACCTAGTGTCCCAGACAGTAATACTACAGTTTAACTTAATCCAAGTTACAAACTAAATATACTTCCGTATTTATGTACAAGCAAGTTCATTTTCCCAGTAAGCTTTAACCTTTCCCTAAGAATACTGCCAACATATTCAGAGTACAATATGTCACAGAAAACCCATATCTGGCCCACAGCTCTCTGAATTGTAGCATTGCAGGATGGCAATTCGTTATGCTTGATCATTTTGTTCAGTTTTATCCAAATATCCTCCAGAGTCTGATTATTACATATAGAATGCTCAATTGACCATTTTGCTCTATGAAAAGCATGTATTTTTAGTCTTTTTAAATTATTTTGCAGTTCTCTAGATAAAGGAAGAATTTTTTCTTTATGTTTAGATCTAGGAACAGAGACACTCCAAGACCTTCTTAATTTTTGCTTTTCATTTGCAGATTCTTTTTCTGGATTGTCTGAACCAAAGTGTCCATTTGTAGTTTGTGCCTGGGTTAAAGTCTGTCCAGTTTTCAAGTTAGGATGAAACTCCTGAAGGTCTGCTACGCAGTCATAACACAGAGAATGAATAAAGGGTTCCGACGCTCCAAGATGTTGTTTAATTTCTTCTGCTTCTTCACCAGAAATAACTGGTGGTTTTCTTTTAGGCTTAAGGGGAAGTTCACACAAATCATCTGGAAACCAAGGTATAAATCTCGGGAGCTGCCGAACAGGAAATTCCTTTACTGCTTCTTCTGCAATTTTTCTCAATGCTGTTTGGTCACTGTGGCCTGGTCGGTAATGCAAGACTATTTCCATGCTTATGCTGTAGGAATTCAGTTATTCTTAATAAAAGAAATAGTGTCTTGATTAGGATCCTCAGAGCTAGAGTGTAATGCATCTTATTTACAATCTTTCCTTGCCATGTGCTGCACAGATCTGAAGAAAACAGGACCTAAGGCAGAAGTATTGTAAAGAATAAGATACCACCATTTTAAGTCATATATTGCTAGAATATTTTGCAGTAAAACAGAATTCTGTAAAGATAAACTAGCAATATTCATGTTATGTATTAGAATACTTATACTGTAGCAGAGCAATGGGCTTGCCATTTGTATTTCATCACTGAAACAACATTTTAAATCCTCCTCTAAATTTTAAACTTTAATAACAAAACAAAATACACCAATTTGCCACGTGCTATACAGGGAAATTCTGCACTGTCCCTTCCTACAAACAATGTTTCCTTCCCATTGGTAACTTTCTCCTCTGTATCATGCGTTGGATTTACCTACTCTTATGTACATCAATGGCATGAAAGTGAATTTTGCTCAATGAGGTATAGCTCAAAAGCATTATGTTATGAATTACACCATATGTTGTCCTGAAACTGTAAGAATTTCATTAAAAACATTATCAGCCTCAAAATTAACACCACCTAATTAACAACACATACCCTATTAAATTAATAGGCCCACTGATGAAGAATAGGAAAAACAGGGAAATATTAGTTTTAGGTATAAACACAAAACAATATTTCTTCTATTCTTGTATAGGAAACTAGAGAATATATTTGAAAGCAGTTACTGACAATGAAAAAACTCTCTAAAATAGTAATAACAGAAACATCTTTAAAGAAGGGTGTTAGTACACCAAGTATTGGGAAGTGTATTGTAAGTATTGTGAATTAACTATTTCAGACCACAGATAATATAGATTCTTGCTTACATTTCACAGCATATCTATAAATCAGGTTGTCTTCTCATGCAGGCAACTAATTTCTACTACAACCTCAATATTCCAACATTCAGTATTTTTATCTTAGGTGAATGTTATGTTGCTTGTAAAATGGATACAAACACCATCACCAACAGAGAATAAATTCATAGTGTCTTTTACCCTCTACAATTTAATCTAAATTGACAGTCATTTATATGGGTTCTAACAGACAATAATGGCAAGATGCCAAGCTAGTAATTTGTCTATGCTCTTGAAATGCTTCCACTTTTAGAGGTGAAGGAACACTTAAAACAACTAGCTGAATCATCATACTCAGAGAGTATTCCTCAACAGCTCAATGTCTAGTTGGGAGGAGGTATCAGGTGGGGTTCCCCAGAGCTCTGCCTTGGGTCCAGGATTGTTTAATATCAATATCAATATGAATCAACAGTGCACTCTTGCTGCACAAAATCACCAATAGCACACTGGATTGTATTAACAGGAGTGTTGCTTGCAAATCAAGGGAAGTGATTCTTCTACTCTATTCAGCACTGGTGAGGCCTCACCTGGAGTATTATGTCCAGGGCTGGCTTTAGGGAAAATAGAGCCCTGGACAAACTCGTATTTTAGCACCCTTTTTCTTTAAGTATATAGTAGTATTAATTAAACCTTCAGAAATAATGCCATAGGGGGAGCTAGGCTGGATTAGATGACTTGCTTCCCTGTGAGTAGGCACTGCTGCTGCTGCTGTGTGGAAAGCAAGGCAGGTGGACTGGAGCTGGTGCCACCCCACCCGCATGTGCCGTGCCCAGCCCAACTCCTCCTGAGCAGTGGCAGAAGGTGGGGGATGGGCTGGGCACCATTCCTCCAGCCTGGGGTGGGGCATAGCATTCCCTGACCATGGCATCCCTGGGCTGGCCCTGATTATATCCAGTTTTGGGCCCCGCACTTCAGAAGCATGTGGGCAGTCTGAAAGAGACTACAGCAGAAAGCAGCATAAATGATCAGGGGTCTGGAAGACCAAACCTATGAGGAAAGGCTGAAAGAACTAGGGTTGTTTAATCTGAAGAAAATAAGAGAAGAGATGACAGTTTTCAAATGCCTTTAGGGCAGCTACAGAGAGGATGTAAATGGGCTTTTCTTTGTGGCTGTTGGGGACAGGATAAGGAGCAACGGCCTCAAGCTGCCACAGAGGAAATTTAAGTTGGAGATTAGGGGGAACTTCCTAACTATGAGGGAGATCAAGCATTGGGACAGGTACCTAGGGAAGTTGTGGAATCTCCATCCTGGGAAACTTTCAAGAGCAGGTTAGACAGATGCTTGGCTGGGATGGTTTCGTCAGGGAAAATCTTGCCTCCAGCTGGAGGCTGGACTAAACCATGTGAGGTTCCTTCCAGCCCTCCCGTCCTATGATCCTACAAAACAGATCTGGATGTTGCACGCACTGAGATTCTTTCGGCACTTCATCTAACTCTCTTGAGACCCACAGGCACATCAAGAAAAGACTGCTTTGAATCAGTTGTTGCAATACTGCAGCGTTCGGGTCCACGGGCTGTGGGAGGTCATTGCTAGAAGAGCCTGATGATGCCCTTCGCATCGTTCACAGAGTAACGATGCCAACTGCATTAGGTAAAGAGAGTCAGGTTGGGAGTATTGGGAAAAAATAAACAAAGCAAAAAAACAAGCCAGAGCTTCAGCACTCGCTCCTCCTTTTCCTCCCCTGTGGTCACTTACTCCCTGAACAGCTACATGCCTCTGAGGTGCCTGATTTAGGTATTTGTGGGACTGAGGCTTTGGCTGCAGCCTGCCGCACGGTTCTGACTGGAGAGGAAGTGAAGCTCCTTTAGGCTCCCCCCTCACTTACTGCCAGGGGCCCAGCCACGGTCACCCCCAGGAGCAGGGACACCTTCAGCAGAGCCCGTGACTTGCCCTCAGGCCCGATGTGGGGGAATGGACCTGACCAGAGGGGACCTGCGCTCCGGGAGGCCACGGAGCAGCGGCTGCGGGACA
>NW_005842765.1:172506-172984 GCF_000455745.1 Alligator sinensis
TGGTTCACGTCCATCGCCGCGGCCTCCCCGAGCCTACGGCACCCGCCGAGGCCCACACTGCGTCGCCCGCGAAGGGAACGTGACAAACGGCCAGGGGGCGCCGGCCTAATCGGGTCTCTCTAGACAGCGGAAACGCCTATCCCAGAAGGCCACACGCCACCTGGCCGCGCCAGGGCCGCCAAGAAAACTACCAGTCCCAGCGTGCATTGCGCCCCTCGGTGCGGAGGGGGGAAGAGGGGGCTACATCGCCTGGACAAGAGTGGGCGGTCCAGGGTGGGGCCTGCGGCCTCCTGCTAGTCGCTGCGCATGTCGGGATTTGCAGTCCGGAGAGAGTATGACGGGAGCTGCAGTCTTCAGCAGCCGGGCAGGTGCTGGGCGGGGCGATGGCTTCTGGCCGCGTTGCGCTTCTTGGTGACGTCACAGCGCAAGGTGGTCCGGAGTGCGCGGCCAGGCCCTAGCCCCGCCCCTTGCGGCCTCC
>NW_005842765.1:173176-193876 GCF_000455745.1 Alligator sinensis
CCCCCGGAGCACCCATCGGGACGTGGCTGCAGCCCGTGCCAGTCTTAACACCCAAAGCCGCGGCGGGGCTGAGCGTGGGGAAGGGGAACAGCCGCGGCCCAAATGCCAAAGGCTTTTCTCCTTTGTGAAAGAGCTGCCGGCGGAACTAACTGGATTTGCCCGGGGCTTAAAAACAGCTGTGCCCTCCCCTTCCCCGCAGGTTCTGGAGTGCGGCGTCTGCGAAGACGTGTTTTCTTTGCAAGGCGATAAAGTTCCTCGGCTGCTCTTGTGCGGCCACACTGTCTGCCATGACTGCCTGACCCGCCTTCCTCTTCATGGCAGAGCTGTTCGTTGCCCTTTTGATCGACAAGTGACCGAACTGGGTAAGAGAGCACCACTCAAGCCAGTCGAGGAGGACTTGCACCAAGCCTAATGCGTTCTTGTGGAAAAGACGGAGCTTGCTAATCTAGTAACAGGAAGGACAGTGTTGCTTAAATAGATCCCAGCATGGGTACATTATCCTATGCTGGTGACTGTAGGGCTGAGTAGACCTTAAGAGGCAAAGCAGCCTGGTAGGAGCGCGTATGCAAATGAATCCCATACTTGTGACTTAGGACAGGTCTGCTGCAAATCTAGAGCTGTTCTGTTGGCCTAGGAAGAAGAAATATGACTATTTCCTGGAAAGGCATAGGTTTGGCCAGGCTTTAGACCAGTGGTTCTCAGCTTGGGTGCTTCACCATTGTAGGGTGAAACTTCCCTGAGCACCTGTCCTGGATATGCATCAGAGCTGAGCTGGGAAGTGGCTGCAGGAAAAAGCTGAGCCTGCCTTTGTTTCATTATGTAGGCAGGTGTGCTGGTTCTGCTCTTCCTAGTCCAGCTCCAGTTTATGTCCTGAAAAAAGAGGTACTTGGGGCAGTTCTGCTTAGTGGCAGCAGAATTTATTTCCAGGGTGTTGCTGCCAGGGGTGAAACTGCCCCACACACCTTTGTTTTTCAGGAGATTGGTTGAAGCCAAACCAAGAAGAGCTACAGTAGAAGCTGCATGCCTGCCCACATAATGTAAGGCAGGCTGGTGCACCTTTCTTTGTCAGCCTCTTAGTTCAGCGCTGAGGTGCCTCTCAAAACAGAGGCATGTGGAACAAGACTTGCGCCTGCCCTGTGCTTCTGTTTCTGGGAGACATCATGCAGGGTTGGAAAGGGAAGGGCTGTGGTAAGAGCACATGCGCCACTTCCCAGTCTGTTTCTGGAGGAGGCATGCAGCAGTTTCACCTGGATCTGGTGATTGGTGGTAATGGGGTGAATATAATATAATCATCTAATCAATTAATGTGCTAGTTAGTGATAGAATTATAACATTTATATTAGTCATAAATCTTATAGTATAAAAGCCTTAGTTTGTTTGTCCATAACACTTTATTTGCACTCTGATTGGTTGTCTGAAACAACCCATTTGAGTGCTTCCTGTCCGGAATGCTCTTGGAGTAGTGGCAGAGCGCTGCCATGACAGCGGGGACAGAGTCGGGGTGGGGGGGCAGGGGGAAGTGGCAGTGGGTGGAGTGGGCCCAGACCCCAAGTGGCCATGGGAGGGAGGTGGGGGGAGCAGCCCTGGGCCCAATGCCCTGGGCCCAATGCGGCGGTGGGGAGGGCGGGGTGCAGGCCTGGCCTGATGAGGTGGGGGGAAGGAAGGGAGTGCCTTGAGTCTAGAAAGGTTGAAAACCACTGTCTTCTACCCTTATAACTTGTTTTAATACTAGAAATAAATAGATCTGCTTTTGTTGCTTTCCCTTTACCTACCCCAGAGCTACTGCTTGAGTTCAGGCTTTTCTCTCCTGTTTCCTTGACTAAATTCAGATGTGTAACTGTCGGTCAGAAAGACTCCTGTCAGTCAAGCTGTCTGTTTGAATGTCAAGTCAACTAGGGAGGAACTTCACTTGGTGTCTCCACCCATTTTGAGGAATATGATAGCTATATATGAACTTTCTGCACTTTGTAGTCTCAGGTCAGCTGTGTATTGCTTAAAACCTATGTTATAGACTCTTTTCAGGAACAGCTTTATCAAAAGGAAAGCTGGATTTGATTGATGGCTTCTTTGAGTAATAGTAATGAGTTTACATAGCCTTTTGGGGGTGGTGGGGGTAAGGCTGGTTATTGTACCAGTGTTGGCTCCTTGGTATATGTGCGGGCCGGGAGCGGTCCGGGCCCTTTTTCGCGCCGCGTGGGCTGTGGCCAGCAGCCCGGGCACGCTGGGTCGGAGAGAACAGGCAACACGCTGGAATTAGGCACGGACGCATAATGGTTGATTAAAAGATTATTTACTTACACCGAAGATGGTCGCAGTGCAGGCAGGAAAACTTGCTTGAGTTGCAGTTACAGATAGAAAAGAAGAGAGGCGGACTAGAGTTCCTTCCCATGAACATTCTTCTAGCCCATCCGGTTGGAGGCTCTAAACCGCGAGCCCGTCGCGCCAACCGAAGAAAGTACTCGAACTCACACGAAGTTTGCTAGGCTCCGTGGAACTTGTAATAGACTTACATGAAGTTTGCTAGGCTCTGTGGAACTTGTGCGCGCAGGGAGAGGGATATGTCGAGGTTTGCGCTCAGTGACGGGGAGAGGCTAGAGGCTGATCAGACCCCTGTTGCCTACTTGAAATGCACTGGGTCCAATAGGCTCCGCAGCGCTTAGAGATCTTCACACAGCGTGAAGTCTCCTCCTCCTGGTGTTCGTGGAGTCCTCCAACTTGGGCGGAAACCGCTCAAGCCTCTTATATGGCTAGCAAGCCAATCACTAGCTGCCACGTGGGAATAATTTAGAAACAGCCAATAGTGGGACATAAATTTGCATGTGAATGGTGGGAACTCCTTGCACCATGCATTTCTCTTTTGCAACCTAGAAATGCACCCTGCAAAGAAAGCTACGAGTGGCGGGAAATAATTTAGCAGTGCCGAAGCGCGCACAAACAAAATCACACCCTTGGGTTGTGACAGTATATAAGAGCTAAAAGCAGCAAAGCAAGCCTTTTAAGGGATGATTGTATTAAATTTATTCAGCCTCCACGGAGGACTCTCAAATAGCTTCCCAAAATACATTATTCATGGCTTGTAGAAAAGTTACACTTCATCCTTTCTGAAGTAGGTATTTATTTCGAGGGATTGGGCTTTTTCTTATACTATAGTCATGACTAGTTTTGTTGTGGCAAATTAAAATTGGTTTTGATTTTTTTAGTTATTTTATGGAACATGTCTTAGCAGGTCTCTGCAGCTTTATATAAACATTTGTTCATCAAATGTGGGAGGGTCCTTTTTAAAATTTGTTTGATTTGGAGGTTCTTAATTAAGATTGTGTAGGTCAGGGGTTGGCAGCCTACTACAGCTTACAGGCCAGATTCAGCTTGCCAAGCCCAGATGCCTGCAGTGTTTTAGCTACAGGAGTTTGGGTTGTAGCCGTGTTGGTCTAAGGACATAGGCAGACAAGGTTCCTTGGGTGAATTTGATATCTTTTATTAGACCAACCCAAATGGTTGGAGAATAGTTATTAAGCAAGCTTTCGGGTTCAAAAACCCTTCGTCAGGCTAAGGAAGCTTCAGCAGTTGGTGTGTGCTCTTCCTGGATGGAAGAGCATACACCAACTGCTGAAGCTTCCTTAGCCTTAGCCTGTGCTCTTCCTGGATGGAAGAGGATACACCAACTGCTGCAGCTTCCTTAGCCTGACGAAGGGTTTTTGAACCCGAAAGCTTGCTTAATAACTATTCTCCAACCATTTGGGTTGGTCTAATAAAAGATATCAAATTCACCCAAGGAACCTTGTCTGCCTTAGCTACAGGAGACATTTGTGGCAATGCTGTAGCAGGTTGACATTGTAGGGGTGGGGGTAGCAATATCCTGGGGGAAGGCAGGGGTAGCGCTATCTGCATCAGAAGTACTGGCTCACCTTTGAAAATAGCTCCACTTAAGTTGCTTGCTGCTCCAGAAGGTTGTCAATACTTATTGTAGGTGATCCTACCATTTTTCTTTCCCCACACTCATCTCAGGTTTGGAAAGCTGGTAGAATACTTCACTGGAAGGAAAAGCCTTAAGGTTTCCTTTGAAGAGTGTTGGCCCTGGAAAAATTGTTCTTTCTGGGGGAAGGAAGGTTATTTTCCTTTCCAGCTTCCACTTAACATAATATGTAGATCTTGAGACGGTAGTGGGAAAGATGCCATTGTACTAGCACAGGGTATCCTGGCTCTTCATTAGTGCCTATGAGGCATGGCTGCAGTTGGGCCATTCTGTTAGGGCTGCTTGTGCCAGTGACTGCCTGTAGGTGTCCTTTCATTACCACCAGATCAGAGGTGACATCAGGCAGAAATTATATTACCATCACCTGGATGTGTCCCATCTGTAAATGCAGATCTCTTGACACATCATCAAATGCATTGCCTTCATATTGTTTCTATTTTGCCTTTGATACTGTTTGATCACTTGGGTACAACTTTAGAATTTTGTGAAATAAAATGATGACTTAATCTGTGTATTCTCTCTAATATGTCCTTAAATAGGAAAAGTGAAATGTGCCTAAGAATTATTTATAGGTTGGAATTTAACATTGTTCATGAATTTAGTTTGCATGGAAGTGACAGATGTTGTTGGCTGGTTCAAATTTCTTCACATGGGTCTGCCATTTTATCTCATTCCTGACCACATTCTCTTTGCTATTCATGTCTTATGTCTCCTCTTAGGGTGACAGCCACATTGTGTAGTGGTTTTGTAATGTGTACAAACATCCTAATTAGGCAGAGAGATGAGCTCACTTAACTCCTTTTTCATTTGTGACCTAAGCAGAATTTGAAATGAAGTCTACAACGATTAAAGTGGACTATTTACATACCTCATCATTTTAGTCTCTTGAGTGTTTTTTTTCGTAATATAAAACAGACAGCTGATCAGGTGCATCAAAGGTATGTACTTTTAGTGCAGACTTATTAATGTGAAAGGAAGTAATACTTCTTGACATCCAACATCTTGACAGATAATTTTATAGTGTTATTTGCAATGTATATAATTGACTTCTTTGGAGATGTGCATCTTGTAGTGGATGTGCCTATCCCCAACTTAAATTTAAGCAGATTAAAAAGAATCAAGAAGCTTGTTATTGGAAACTTTGTTCTATTTTTGTAGATATACCTTGCTTATGCTGACATGTAAATGGAGCAATAAAATTTGCCAGTAGAATTAGGTCTTTTGCATTGCAACTGCTTTTGCTAGATCACAGCATATAAAATAATGGCATGTACTAAGAAACATAATTGCCACAACTTTCGTTCCCTGAAAAGTTTAAATGTATGATAACTTATAGAAGTAAATGCAAGAAGCCTGTGTGCATTTTTGTTCCTACTTCAGTTTTGTAAAGAGGTTACTCCTCTGCCCCCAATCATCTTAAGACAAGCTGAGCAACTGGAGAACTGATAAGATGCTAAACTGAGAAGGGACAGGATTTGTATTCAGACAAGATAGGTATGAATATAAACAGCTTAAAATCCTCTGAAGGAAAAAGTACTTCAGGATTGAACATCCAAACCCTTATATTTAAGGGCTTTGAAGTATAGATCTATAACAGTTGATCTTTCATTTTGCCTCTTAAGTGTTGTTCATCCCCATGCGCTCTATCGTTAATTGTGCTCTTTAATATCCATCAGTTGGAGCTGGAATTATTTGCATTATGAGATAAATATAAGTAGGAATTAAAATGAGCAATTGCAAGTGTGAAAGCAGTGTAATGCAAATACACAAGCTATACAAATAATTAAGTCCCTTTCCCAGGCTGCTCTAATTGCTGCAGAAAAGACCTGTTTTATCTTTCTGCACTTTATCTGGGTATCAACATGAAACGATCTCTGGTTGAGAATCACTGATACAGTTGTAGATAGGGGATTTGGAGAACTTGCATTTAGTTTTCCATGGCTGCCACCATTCAGTTTATAAATATGTAAATAATATCTATATAAAAACAATAATATCCGTTTCTCACATTCACTGCTCATTTAAATAATAATTACTCGTGTGTGTGTGTGTGTGTGCGATTACTCATATATTTCATTTGATTTTTCTCTTATCTTAGCACTTATAACAGGATGATAGGCAGGTTTTTCATGGCTCCTGGGAAGTGAACATACAGCCCCAAGAAAAACAAGATACTGTACTTCTATATTTTGGGGAATGTTTGGTTGCTATTGCTATTCGTGTCTGCTGCTTGTGTCTAGCTATTCCTTTTGGAGAGTACCTGCAGTGAGAGTTCCAGTAAAACCTATTTAATTTCATGGGAACAGGAAAAGTCCTCTGCCTCAGCTGCAGCACAGCTCCACACCAGCTAGAAGCTCTACCTGTGCCATGGCCATGGAACAGGGAGTGGGAAGGGAGGAGAGAGGGAAAGTGCCGTGGCACAGGTGCAGCTGTGTTGTCTGGCCCCAGCACAGGTCCAGGCAGGTCCATCAGTTGGAACTGGAATTATTCCCCCCCCCTTCCACCCCAGATTTGGTGGATAATCAGCAATTGTGTCCTATACCTTCCTTGATCATTGTATAATGATGCTAAATGTGAACAGTCTTCACCTCTATTATAATTGAATCACCTGGGAATTTAACGACCTCTGAATTGCTCCCCAAGAGGCTGACAGCAGTTGTCCATTTCTTCATCTGATCATCCTTGACCTCTGGTTCTGTTGAGTCAGCATAAGCTCCAGGAAAGACTGCCTATGTGGTCTGAATTTGTCCAGTCACTATTGACCTCCTGAACTGCCTAGTCCTAATAGCATGCTTGTTGACTTTGCCCAGAAGTGGCAACCATCCTGATGCAGTATAGCAGGGGTGGCCAGCCTGTGACATATGTCACAGATGGCACAGGCAACCCCTGTGTGTGTCACATGGCAGACTAGGGAGGGGATGCAGAGTTTAGCTGCAGATAAGGTAGGAAGCAGGAAGAGGCACAGGGTAGGAAGCAGAGCAGAAAACTAGGCAGAGGAAAGGGGTTGGAGAGGCCCTTGGCGAAGATGAAGGGTTAATTTTGTGGCATGCCTGCCAAAAAGGTTGGCTCCCACTGAAGTAGATTGCCAGTGGTTCAGAGGACTGATGTTAGACTAATATATTCAGTTCTTGAAAGCTGCATATCTTTCCCCTGTTTCTCTGTATGCGTATTCAACTAAATACTAAAAGGCCATTGTCTCTTTACTGCTTGGTTGCTATTCTTGAAGCTACTCAGTACTTCAGGATCTGCACTGATAGAATCTGTCTTGATAGAAGTCTATATCACAATATTTTGGCCTGTTTCATTTCAAAATCAATTTGAAAATGGCATGGAGATGATGGCAGTTTTGTAGTAAGGGGAACTATGGGAGGTTGTATTTTCTGCAGTATGATATGGAAACTGACCAGACAGAAGCAGGTTTGGAATATGACAGGGTAGATAAAAATCAATTATTTAAATAAAACAATCAGATTTTAAATCAGACCTTTTTTATTTAATTGTATTTTTAATTTTTTTCTTTTGTTAAGATGCTTTTTATATTTAAAAAACCCCAACCCATATAAAAATAGTTTAAATTTAAGATATGTTAAAGATCAAAGATATCACCATGGAATAGGGATTATAACTTCTAATGATATACTATTTGAGACGCTATATTCACGTAACTTTTTTTGGAGAAGTTTTTATAAATAGGTCACAACAGGCCATGGACTATATTAGGGGCCCTATCTTACAGGGCTCCCAGGGGCTCCTCTATAGATTCGTAAAGATTAAAGAAAACCACTCTACCCAATGGGACTCAGTGCTCAGTCTAGAAGATCCCATTAAGCATCTCTGTCATGCTTAGTTTCTCTTCTCAAACTGTATATTTGTCTCCAGACATAACATCCTTGTTAACAGCAGTATATGGAGATGCGAAGTAACAGACCTGATTATTACCCACCCAACCAGCCCTGTTGTCTCTCTGCAAGTTTATGTACACAGCATCAAGTCCTTACCTCTCTAAAAGTGCAGAGTTTCAAGAAGTTAAATGAATAGAGGATATCAAACAACAAGAATGCACTTTTTGTAGAAAACAATGATTAAATCGAGGCTTCCTGGCCAGTGATTTAAATTATGATTTAAATTGATTAGATATAAATCAAATCCATCCTGGAATATGATATTACACAACTATTGATACAGTATAGGACAAGGATGCCTTAGCACTTAACAGCGGCAGAATGAACACGCCCAACTGGAATTGAAAACATTGGTTCAATGACATTAATCCATGTTATATTTTATGGAGCTGTCCATTGTAATTAAGGTGCCAGTCAGCCTAGGTATCTGTTTTTACCAATTGCTGATCATTTTGTAACTTTTTTTTATTTTGAGGACCAGTTTTCAGAATGTCATTTTCCCCCAGTAATGATAATCATAACAGCATTTAAGACACTTGAACCAGTGGTGTACTCGTTAGATTAAATCTGCTTAATGGAGACTTTTGATTCATCAAATCATTAGAACAAAAAAATAGGTCCTCTGTCTTTTATGCCGTCACATTTCTCACCTGTTATGTCCATCTGGATAGGAAGAACATTGAAAGAGGTGTTTCTGTGGCACCTTCCCTCTGAACTTGTGAAAGCTTCTGTACATTGCTAAGGAGAGAAGCTAAGGACAGTGGATTTCTTCCTAGGATTTTTAGGAACCAGTATTTGGGTCCCCATCCACAAATTGGATTCCTCATAAAAAGTGGCTGCAGATATAATTAATGCAAAAAGATTCAGTCTTTGCTGGGTATCACTGTGTCCTTATCTGGTCATAGGATATTTTCCTGCCAAATGGTGATGGTGCAGGAGTAGTAGATATGATATGACTGCAAGTGAAAGGGAACAGTGAAAAGAAACGTGGTCATACCCAGTTTACTTTCCCTTTCAGCATCTGCTGTCTGCTGCTGTGACCCAGGATACTGGGTCTATGGCAAGATGGATCTATGGTTTGACACAGTAAATGGCAGTTCTTATGTTGATTCGAGCTCCCCCCCCCTCAGTGTTTTTGGCCATCTAGGGTAGTGTTGTATGCAGGCCCTTGTTTTGTGGATGATGCATTTTATTTCCAGTTTCTCACTGTGCTCAGATGTACTCCAGAGATTAATATCTATATCAGGGCCATCTAACTAGTGACCCACAAAGGGTTTATTTTGCATTCCTCAAGCTTTTACCAGTCTGCTACTCTCCCCACTGCTCCAGCTGTGGCACTAGTGGAGGTCTCTAAGTCCCTTGCCTCCTCCAGCTTTACATCCTGCTCCCACTCCCAGGGGTGGTACGGCACAGTTCAGCCTGTGGTACTGGGGGAGTCTCTGTCAAGACACCTGCATGGCATGGTGCTGAGGGGGGAGGTGGTACGGAGGTGGTGCAGTGGTGGTGGTGCTCTGTGGGGCATGCAGAATGAGACCGCTTAGACCAGGGCTATCCAACTTCTGTCTTGTGTATGAAAGCATGAAGGTCCTCAACATGAATTTCTATTATTTGCCTGTAAATCCAGCAGAAACATTATTGCTGTGCCTAGGTTTCATGTGGGCATGCTACAGGTAGTAAGGGTTGCAGATGGACCAACATTTTCCTGTAAAATGTCTGAAAGGTTATTTAAAGTGGATCAGAAAAAAAATCTTTGTGTTATACAGATATGTGGAAGTAAAATACAGATTTTGAGTTTTCTGTGTTTACATTTTTGCTGCAGTATTGTAGGTACTTAATAGCTGGTTTTGCTATAATATTGGAAGTTCTTAAAAATAGTCTTGCCAGATCCTGTGATGTGAAAATTTGCATTAACCTTGTCATAGCATTTGATGAAGTAAATGGTTGCTCACAAAAAACCTATGCATCTCTGATGTGATTAGTCTGAGGTATACCTCTATCTGGCCGTCCGCTTGAATAGTACTATACTAAATGCAGCAGAGACAGACATTGCTTTCTAATCTGACTGTTAAGAATCCCAAATAGTTTGTGGTGGTTTTGGTGTTTTGTTTCTGGGGAACTTTTTGGCAGGTTTTTTTTGTTTCTGTTTTAAATCTAACTGTCTTTCAAAAATAGGAGATTCCGGTGTCTGGGGCTTGAAAAAAAACTTTGCTTTGTTGGAACTCTTGGAGCGACTGCAAAATGGCTCAGCTGGCCAATGTGGGACAACAGAAGAAGCTATTGGCCTGTCTGGCGAGGTATTGATTCAGAAATGGTGTGTGTTACTTCTTGCTTTAGCCTCTCTACAGAGTAGAGAATTTCATTGTTTAACAAAAGCTAGAAGAATTAGTCACTTGGCAAATTCAGAATTGCTATGATAGCTGAATATATGCATTTTAGCTATGCAAAACTCTGAATCATAGAGAAGTAGGGCTGGAAAGGGCCTTCACTGGTTACTGGTTCAACTCCCTGCCTGAAGCAGGATCATCTTTATTGAAACTATTGTATGCAAATTCATTATCTAACCCAGGGGTGATCAAAATACAGCCAGTGGGCCATCTCCAGCCTGCCAATTGATCCTTTCTGGACCATCAGCCACTTTCAGGAGCCTGAGGAGGGAGTGCTGTGCCCCATCCTGCTCTGCTTTGCTGCAGCTGGGGCTGGATTGGACTGCGCAGCACACAGGCTCCCCTGCTCCCTGCATCCATCTCCCACCCAGCTTCCTGTTGGTGCTGTGGTTGCGCAGTCCTGGCACCGTGGCTGCTGGCAACTGGGTCCATTTGGGATGGGGTGCAGTGGAGTGTGCCAAGTAGCCCTCGCACCCGCTACGATGAACCACTCCTGCCATGGCGCTGTTAGGAGGAGAGTCTGTGCTGGCTGCAGGGGAGGGAGGGGCTTGGCCTGGGGCAGCTGCCTCCGACTTTTTTAGTGTGGTGCAGCAGCGACTCGTCGTGGCGAGATGGCAGGGCAGCTGCTTGACATGCTGCATATTGCCCTGTCCTTTGTGGGCCTGGCTGTCTGGCTGTGGTGCCAGGGCTGCAATACCAATAGGAAGCTGGAGGAATGGATGTGGAGGGGTGGAGGAGCAGGCACTCTGTGCAGCCTAGCCTGGCTGCGGCAGAGTGGCATGGAGTGCAGATCTCCCTCAGTCTCCTGGTGGTGGACTGGATAAGATCAGTTGGCATCCTGCCTCTCAACAGTTCCCTGAAACTTGTAAAGTGGCATTCCAGCCCAAATAATTTCGCATACCTGCTCTAACCTCTTAGGAAAGCTACACAGTGGACACATCTACACGAGACACTGCCAGTGTAGCTCGTCTTTATAGCGATGTAGCATCAGTAAGTACGAACCATGATGCTGAAGCTACTGCTCGGTGGCAACAAGCTACTGCGCAGTAGCTTGTTAATGACCTATGTGCCGCCAGGAATACGCAGTAATGTCGGTTACTGTGCAGTCATTTAGAACTTATTAAAGCAAGTACTAAAGCTAACGCAAGTACTAAATGACTGCACAGTAACAACTCCTGACACAACACAAGACAACATCCTAACCTACCACAGGTAAAGTAGGGGAACTGTGGTGGCCAGTGTCCTAGTTCTGTAAACATTGTGTATGTTTACTGAAGAGATCCCAGTAAGAGGGCCATGCCCTCTGCTACAGAGGAAGGGAAAAACCCTAATGGTCCATACCAGTTCTTACCTGGCTAATTTAGCAAACTATTTAAAGGCTTGGTTTTGCACAGTATAAAATACTGAACCTATTTTTTCTTATAATTATAGTTTGATATATAAGCACTGAAGTAGAGAGAAACTGAAAATTATCTCTTAACTATAGCTTTAGATTTTTTTTTTTTTAATGTTAAACTCTTGAGGAGTTTAGACATACTTTCAACAGCTTCTTAAGACACCACCTAAAGACTGGAAAATTCACCTTTTGCTTTCCCAGATTTTAACCTTTTATATTTGGTGAATATCAAGCTTGAGGAGTTTCCACCAAAACTGGATGCTCTCATTGCTTAACCTGGACAGTGTAGTTCTACAAACTGATAGGATCATTGGAAAGGAGGGCTGGAAAAGACCTCACAAAGTCATTTAGTCCAGTCCCCTGCTCAGGGCAGGATTGTCTCTGATTGAACCATCCCAACCATGTGTCTGTCCAACCTGCTTTTAAAAATGTACGGAGACAAAAATTCCACAACTAATCTTGATAGACTGTCCCCATGCTTGACCGTCTTCCATAGTCAGAAAGTTCTTCCTAATCTCCAACCTAAATTTCCCCTGCTACAGCTTGAGGCCATTGCCCCTAGTCCTGTCCCCTACAGCCACAGTGAAGAAGCCCATATCCACCCTCTTTGTAACCATCCTTAAGGTATTTGAAGACCGTTATGAAATCTAGGGGTGCACCAGTGATTCTTTGGGCTGATACCAGTGGCCGATTTATTAACAAGGCATATTGGCCAATACTGATCTGATTGCAGATATGCCGCCCAGCAGCTTGGAGAGCAGCATCTGGCTGGTAACTCTGTTGTGGGGGGAGAGACATGGCAGATTGAGGCCCCTGTGGTGTGAGAGAGTGGGGCTGGGGCAGGAGCAGGTGGTGCCCAGGCAGGATGAGGGATGGAGCCGTGAGCACTAGGCTCTTCCTGGTGTGTGGGTTGGGCCAGGGCTGCACTCAGGGCAGACAATGGCAGTGCTGGGAGGAGGGCTACAGGGTGGGCTACAGCCACCCCAGAATTTGCCATAGCACCCCCTTCCAGTGCCGCCACCTGCCCCAAGCATAGCTCCAGTCCAACTCCTCTGCTGAGAAGTGCCTGGCGCTGCCCCGGGCCCCAGCCTGCAGTGGCAGCCTGCCCTTGTCCTGCGCACAGATCTGGGGGGCACACGCCCCCCCATGCCTCCCTCAGGGGTGCATGCAGCAGCAGGAGCTGCCCCCTTTCCTACCCGCACCCTCTGGATGAGCTGCTTATGGCTCTCTCATGTCGCATCCTGCCCCAGTTGGGCAGGCCCTGCTCCTGTCCCGGCCCCACTCCCAGTACCTTCCTCACCATGGGGGCCTGTATGTGGCCCCCTACAGACTTACCAGCTAGACAGTGCTCTCCAGGCTGCCATGCTGGCTGCATGCATACTGTGGCTGCGCCCACACACCTGGCATTTATCAGTGACATTATCAGCTACATCAGCCAAAGAAAGCCAGTTATTGATGACGTCAATTTTCCTTTTATCTGTGCTGATATGATATAGACTGATGTAATCCCCCCGCAGTCTTTCCCAGATTAAATAACCCTAGCTCTTTCAGACTTTCCTCATAGATTGTCACCCAGGCCCCTGATCAGTTTTGTTGCTCTGCACTGGACCCTTTCCAAACTCTCCACATCCTTCTTGAAGTGAAGGAACCCAAAACTGGACAGGTGAGGTTTGCAAGTAACTAAAAGGTTAATACAGCCTAATATCCTGTTGGCTTTTTTTTTTTTTTGTTGCAACAAGAGCATATTGTTGGCTCATTCAGTTTATGATCCACTATAACCCCCAGGTCCTTCTCTGGAGTACTGCAGCCTAGCCAGTCATTCCTCAGTCTGTATTTGTGTATGTAGTTATTCCATATCAAGTGCAGGACTTTGCACTTGTCCTTGCTGAATCTTATATGATTGATTGTGGACCATTTTTCCAGTCTCTCCAGGTCATTCTGGATCTTAGCCCTACTCTTTAGTGTCTGCAACGCCACATTGAGCCAATGATGGCATTGTTGAGCACGGTGATAGAGCCATTTTTATATCCACCACACAGTACTTTTGTCTAGACTGTATTTCCTTAACTTGTTAACAAGAATTTTTATGGGATTCAGTGTCAAAAGCCTTGCTGAAGTCAATGTATATCATATTCACTGATTTCTCCTCATCCACAAAGTCCGACACATTATCATAGAAGAAAATCAGGTTGGCCAGGCACGCCTTGCTATTGATAAATCCATGCTGGCTGTTCACCTGGTTCTCCTCTAGGTTCTTCACAACAGATTCCTTGAGGACTTACTTGCTCAGTGATTTCCACCACCCCCCCCCCCCCCCCCCCCCCTCTTAGGTCAGGCTGACTGTTCTGTAATTCCCCAGTTTGCAGACAGACTCTATATTTGACTTTTTCCAAACACCTGAGACCTCACCCAACCCCCACAAGTTCTCACAGAGTATAGTTTATAGCTCTGAGATGACCTCAGCCAGTTCTTTCAGTCTCCTAGAGTGCATTCCAACCAGCCTTGCTGACTTGGAAGACTTGTAGCTTCTCTGAGTAATCCCTGATCTGTTCTGACATTACCCTAGGCTGTTTGGCTCCTTCCCCGTCTTTGCTGACATCTGCACTCATTGTCTAGTAACTGCCCCTATTTGTGAAGACATAAGTAAAAAAAATATTGAGTACTTCAGCCTTCTCTGCATCATCTGTAACTAGATTGCCTTCTGCATTGCATAAGGAACCTGTGGTTTCTTTGGTCTTTCTCTACTTTTTAAATAAATGTAAAATCCCTTTTTATTGCCTCTTATCTTCCTTGCTAGGTGCAACTCAAATCGTGTCTAGGCTGTCCTAATTTTTTTCCTTGTACGCCCAAATACTCTTACACGTGTTCCAAGTAATATGACTAAGTTTCCACTTCTTCTAGAATACCTTTCTGAGTTTCAGCTCATTGAAGAGAGTGCTCTGTAGCCAGGCTGGTCTTTCATTACACTTCCTATTTTTCTCTCGCGTTGCGATAGTTTGTTCCTGTGCCGTTAAGAGAGCCTCCTTAAAGTACAGCCAGTTCTCCTTTTCCTTAAGAGGGCTTCCTTTTCTCTTCAGACTAGTCTCCCACCACTTCTCTGAGTTTGCTTCAAGTTCAGGTTGATTTTTATTTATGTTTTTGTTTATTTTAAGTCTGGTGTCCTTATTCTGCTGTTTCCTTTTCTTCCTTCCCTTAGGCTCTTAAACTATCATTTTATGGCCACTGTCACCCAAGTTACCCTCACCCTTTACATTCTCAATCAATTCATCACTTCACAAGCAGCCACCCAAGAAGAGCTTTTCCTTCTGGTTGGTCTCTCTACCTCCTGTATCAAAAAGTTATCTTCAGTATGCTCCAAGTATTTGCTGGACTGCTTGTGCATAGCCGTGTTTCCCTCCCAACCAATGTAATGGGAAATCCCTTATGAGACCTCGGTCCTGCTATTTGGAAACTTCTGTCAGTTGTTTGAAGAAGGCCTCATCTACCTCTTTCACCTGGTTTGGTGGCCTAAAGCAGCCACCTGCCATGACATTCCCTCCCCCCCGCCAGCTGCTTTCTGCTCTGACCTGTACTCAGGCTTTCAACAGGCCTACCTGTTGATTTAACATTGCTCGTATAGGGAAAGGTCTGGGATCTAGCTTTTGCTCTGAACACATGTGGTTCCTAGCAAAGTCAATTGAACTTATACGTACTCTATACCTATGAAAATGAGGACTTTGGGCGCAATTGATAAACATTTAGTTTATCATTTTGGGGAGAGAGTACAAAATTTTAAAGCAGCTTTTTATAATAAAGTGAATATTCATCAGTATTTAAGGAAGGCCAGATTTTTAGAATTGGGAAAGTGGGTAATGTCTCTTCCTTCTCTTCTTTCACTATGATCAAATTTTACACCAGTGTTTTTTTTCCATTTTAGTGCATCATTCGCTGTGATGAGGATGAAGTTCACATTGCATCTGTTTATTGCACTGTCTGTGCTACACACCTGTGTGCAGAATGTTCCCAGCTTACCCATTCTACAAAGACACTAGCAAAGCATAGGCGTGTGCCTCTTGCTGATAAACCTCATGAGAAGACCATGTGCTCCCAACATCAAGTGCATGCTATTGAATTTGTCTGTTTAGAAGAAGGTTGTCAGGCCAGTCCCCTTATGTGTTGTGTCTGCAAAGAATATGGAAAGCATCAAGGTCATAAGGTACTGTTGTTACTCATGTGATTTTTAGTAGATCATTTTTTTTCCATATATTAAAATAAAAAATGTACCTAGGAAGGGGAACATAGGAACACACACCTTAATTGAACATTTTAGCAATTATTTAACTACTATTTGTTCCTTTTCTTTCACTTTGGACAACTTCTGTAGTTAGAAATACCTTATGATCAGTAATACCATGGAACTATTCCACATCTATGTATTGAGGTGAAAATATACTTCTAATCATGTCTGTCACAAACTTGTATCTTTGTTGCATGAGCCACCAGTTTAAATAGTTATCACCTGTTTGTGATGTAGACTTTGTAGAACCCCTTTTGAATTAAGTGATGGTCAGCCACCTTTTTTTTTCTTTTTTTGTTAAAGATGGGGGGGAGAAGACAAATTCACCTTATATAGATATTTGTAAGATTGCTATATTTCTGTTTCAGTCGCATATGAAAACATAATCCCTGATGGTCATTTGTAAATTTAAACTTTTGAATTCAGCCCAAAGACTTCCCCCCCCCCCCGCCTTCCTTTAAGCCTTTTTGCATAATATGGGGGAAAAATCTTTTATGAGGTGGGGTGAGGGTAATGAGAGAGCCAACTAGAGCTGACTTCAGTATGTTACTTTTGATTGTAGCATTCTGTTTTGGAACCAGAAGCAAATCAGATCCGTGCATCCATTTTAGACATGGCACACTGTATAAGAACCTTCACAGAAGAAATCTCAGATTATTCCAGAAAACTAATTGGAATAGTTCAACAAATAGAAGGAGGAGAACAAATAGTTGAAGATGGAGTTGGAATGGCCCATACAGAACACGTATGACATTTCCCCCCCCCCCCCCCTTGCGCGCAGCCAAGTATGGCATAATTGTTTTTGTAGTAACCAAAATCTGTTTGGGCATATTTATTTTTCTTATACATGTAACGAATGAGGCAAGATCATTTTTCAAAATATAAGTTCTATAGCATTGAATATTTCAATGCGTCTGTCAAACTCATTTAAGCGTGGTGTTCTCTGCATAAGAGTTCACTAAGGGTGCACTCCTGTAAGATGCTGAGAGCACCTTTGGCTCTGTAAATTCATTGGGAGTTGGTGATGCTTAGCAACTTGCAAAGTTACAAGGAAGCTGAAGACAAAAATACAAGGAGAACTTGAATGTAGCATTTGATTTTACTGAAGTCAGACAGACTGTGGGGAAAACTATATGTACAAATAAGCAGTATTTAAATATTGTGGCATATAGTGTGTCCATGTGTCTTGGGTTCCTGGCACATGTTCATTTAATGGCATGATGGGGTCCGATTTTATTTTATTTTATTTTATTTTATTTTTTTTCTTCCCTCCCCACCAACCCTAACAATCATGCCTCCTGCCATGCCACGTGTTCCTGCAGGTCCAGCTGGGGCCAAAGTCAGCTGCACACTGCATTTTAAACATTCCAGGATGCAGTGAACCTGAGACCAGGGAGATGCTTCTTGATGTCAGGCTCATGGGGGGCCTTCCATATCTGCCTCTAGGGATTGGGTGGGAGCTCCAGGTCCAGGACCTGGTGCTGTCCCCAGCTCAGTCCCACTTGATTCATTAGGGGGATGGCTGTGTTCTGGACCCTAGGGCTGCTCCATGCCAGATCTCTGCGCTCAGTTGAGTGTTGGGATCTTTCATGGGTCAAACACAACAGACCACACATTCAGTTTACAGCCTGATAGAAACAAGCCACAAAGATGTTGCATGTTATTTGTGGAATATCTTTGTGGCTCGTTTGCGATATTATCATGCCATAAATTGGCTGTAATGTAACATGGTCACTATTTATGGCACAATTCATACCTTAATCATGTCCTAAATGCAATGTGTGCCAGGGCCTTTTTCTCTGATTGTGATATATTTTTCTAATTATTTATCCCAGTTACTTTACTTAATGTATATATGTAATAAACTATTTTTTATTGGAATAACCAGTGCCAGGGTCCTCGCTTTGGGAGCTGATATAAACCGTCATCAAAACTGGGTCTATTAAGATCCAAATCTGCCAGCCGTCTTAGTTTTAAAATTAAGAATAGGAATGTAGCGTAATATAAAGAATTGTATTCTTTTGACCTGCTTACTTTTTTAATTAATATGTCAATATCTTTTTTTACTTTAACACTTCAAGGTCCCAGGCACTGCAGAGAATGCTCGCTCATGTGTCCGGGCCTATTTTTCTGACCTCCATGAAACCCTCTGTCGTCAGGAGGAAATGGCTCTCAGTGTTGTTGATGCACATGTGCGAGAAAAATTGATTTGGCTTAGACAACAGCAAGAAGATATGACTATCCTGTTGTCACAGGTTTCAACTGCTTGTCTTCACTGCGAAAAGACTTTACAGCAGGTAAGTGGGTAAGTGAAGTGTAATATGAAGCAGTTGTATTGTTGGATCTGTAAAAGAAACTTAGGCTAAAGATTGTCAGATTGGATGGCCTTGTACTGTTGTTTCCTTTATGATGTTAGAATTGTATTGCTATAAAATGCGTTTGGAAATGCTATAGTGCTTACTGGTAAGGTTGGTATGAAGATACATGTAGGTAATCAAAACTATAAATATAGGCTTGTAGTTAAGAAGATTTTACAAATAGTATTGCTAATATAAATACTTGCACATAAAGTAAGGGGAAGAGTTTAAGGTGTGCAATATAACCATTTGGAATAGTCCTAAATATAGCCCTAAACAAGGAAGTGACCAAAAAAAGAGTGGGAGAGAGAGAAGTGAAACTGATTACTCTTTCATTATCCATGATGAGTAAAGAACTCGAAATAAAATAGCATACATAGCAATTTTGTTTTTGTTTCTAAAACTTTCAAAACTATTAATGGTATATGTTGTGTTCTAAATAAAGTATATTTTTTTTTTTAAACGTTTTTAATTTGCTCAGGTCCTGAAGTCATTCGATGTTAGCTTTAGTCAGAGTTCTTTCTAACGCTAACATTTTTAACTACCTAAATTTCCCAGATTTAGGAGTTGGATAACGTGTTTCATTTTGCTTTCTTCTTGTTGTGTTCTGTCAAACTAAGCCAGAGGCCTGGTACCTGGTAATTGGTATAGGTATAACTTCCTTAAATTATTAGATTGGCGGGGGGGGGGCCCCGCAGTGGATATGAAAGTGTTGTATGTCCTTAAAAAAGGCATAGATAGCTCTTTAAGCTGTAATAGGATGTAAGTTGCAATATTTATATGAAAACTTTTTTACTATTTCTTTAAATTCATCTTTTGAGATAAGCAAGTTTTCTACTATTAGATTATTCAAGGATTTATTTATTTATTTTTTTTGGTTTCATTAAGTTACTTGCTAATGAAAAGAAGCTTCTGTCTCTTGTCTGCTTTAGGATGACTGCAGAGTAGTGTTGGCCAAACAGGAAATTACAAGGCTACTAGAAACATTACAAAAACAGCAGCAGCAGTTTACAGAACTCGCAGATCACATACAGCTGGATGCTAGCATTCCTGTCACTTTTACAAAGGTATTTTCTTGAAGATCCTTTTTAATGTTCCCAAAAGATTCTAGTAAAAATCCAGCTCTCCACTTTCTAAAATTCTAAACACCTTAAAAGCTAGAATGATTATTGTACTTTTCCTAGGTACTGTAAATATATTTTCTGCTTAAGAAGTGTTGACAATTCCTGTGGCTGCGACTGGCATTGATCTCAGAATATGGTGTCTGTATTCTAACACCAGATTCTCCCTGTATTGGAACAAATGGGAGAAAACAAATTGAATTTACATTTGCTGCTACATGTAGCTCTGCTTTTACTTGAACTGTATTTTTTTCCTTTGTTTTTAATACTCATGCATCAACACGTGCGCTTTACTGTGGAGTAGACTAATTAGCTCCGCAGTAAAGCATCACCGTCTACACATGCATTGGCATTAGGGCACAGTAAACTAACTCCGCTGTAGGATAGTACTATCAGGGATAGTTCTGTCTTAGAGCGGAGTACTTTACTGCGCTGAAATGCACATGTACATACTGACCGGTGGGGGGGATGTAAATGGCACCCACTCAGTTCAGCTGGCTGGGGGCTTGCTCTGCCCCAGCTCAAATTGCTGCTCTCCTGGGCACACACACAGACGCTGCACTTGGGGGTAGTTCACTCGTGCTCAGAATGCTCGGGATTTTATTGCATCACATTAATTGCACATGTAGATTCATCCAGTGTGATTTTTAAATCCAGATTGGCAATGGGGGACGACATGGTAGGGGACCTCCAGATCGGTAGCCATCTGGGGGACAGTGATCACCTAATAATAGAATTCACCATAAGACGTCAAGTGGGTAAGGTAACTAGTAGGGTGAAAGTGCTAGACTTTAGGAAAGCTGACTTCAATGAACTCAGGCGATTAGTCAAGGACGCACTGCAGAGTAGGAGTTTTGAAGTGATGGGAGCCCAAGAAGGGTGGCTGTGCCTTAAGGAAATGATCCTTCGGGCACAAAGCAAGACGATCCCCGAGCGAGGCAAAAGGGGGAAAGGGGCCAGGAGGCTTCCCTGGCTGACCAGAGAAATCCAGGGCAGCCTAAAGGACAAAAGGGGAGCACATAAAAAGTGGACAGGGAGAGATCACCAAAGATGAATATCCCTCCTCTGCTCGTGCTTGTAGGGAGGCAGTTAGACGGGCCAAAACTGCCATGGAGCTGAGGATGGCAACCCAAGTAAAAGACAACAAGAAATTGTTTTTTAGATATATTGGGAGTAAAAGGAAGGCCCAGGGAGGAATAGGACCCCTGCTAAATGGGCAGAAACAATTGGTGACAGACAGAGGGGACAAGGCTGAACTCCTCAACGAGTTCTTTGCCGCAGTGTTCCTAAG
>NW_005842765.1:200688-211473 GCF_000455745.1 Alligator sinensis
CTTTCCTGCCATCGTTGTGGGGTTGGCAGGGGGACTCTATGGGATGCTGGCCAGTCCCAAAGGGGGACTCTTTTCCCCCCCCACTCCTCCCTCTGCAGGGCAGGGGGAGACTCTGTTCCATGCTGGAGGGAACTCTTTCCTCTCCTCTTCCTCCCCCCATAGGGGCAGCAGAAGCACAGAGCTCAGCTGCCTGGCAGCAGCAGGAAGGGAGGTCAAGGTGCTCGTGCCCGGCTCTGGCCAGTGCTGCACAGGGGCAGGGAGTGGAGCCTGCCTTATCCCTGCAGCTCTGCTCCCTGAGCCTGAGCTGCAGCGGGGGAAGCCCCGCACTGGAGCCAGCTGCTTCTGTCCCCTCCCTGCTGTGCAGGCCCCAGACTCTGCTGGGAGTGAAGGGAAACCCACCCCCTGCTTCCCAGCAGAGTTCAGCGTGGAGCTTCCCCTCTGTGTGTGTGGAGCTGCAGGCGCAGAGCCTGGGGGTAGAAGTTACTTACTCTTTATTACTCTTATACAGTCACTTTCCTGCTACTTTTTATTACTGCTACATAATCACTGCTACATAATCACAGAGATTTGGGAAATGTAAATTGTCATGACCTATGTATAGGGTCCACTGGTACTTATGTCAGAAGTGCACTGTGCAGTGACTCCTTTAATTTTGCAGCTTCTCTTGCATGTTTCCCCACCACTGATTGGCAGAAGAGCTTGCCTCTGATCAGTGGGGAGGTCAGAACTGCAGTTTTAAATATGCCTCAGTTTTTGCCTCCTGAGGCTGAATCGCGGAGGGGCCCCAGTGGCCCCATTGCTTGCTGCTGACTGCATGGGAGGCAAAAACCATGATATATTTAAAACTGTGGTTTTCACTTTCTGGCTATTGGTCACAAGCAGCGGAGCTGACGGAGCCCCTCTACCAGTCAGTGGTGGTGGGAAGGGGTGCACGGGGGAAACTGCAAGATTATAGGAGCCACCACATAGCTCTCTTCTGGCATGAATTCTAGTGGTCCCTACCTATGTAGGTGTATAGGATGTTGTTAGCTTTAGTTGACAGATGAACTTAATGAAGACGGGTGAGTTTCAGGTGCCTTGTGTCTTCATCTACCTGAGTTGTGTGGGTGTGTTTTAACTACTTTACATGTGTGTTGTTTTTTTTTTGCCCACATTTTAAAAAACTTTTGGAAAAAACCAGTGTGTTCTAAAATACTTTTTGAAGTACTTGTTTACTAATACTGAAAAACTATCTGTTACTTTTGCCTTATTTGCTCTTTTTCTGGGTCCAGATATTTTCAAATGGAGATGAACAATTGGAGAAAGCCATGGAAGAGATACTGAGGGATTCTGAAAAAGGCCAAAACAATTATGCTACTGACTATGAAAGCTCCAGTGTTCCTTGTAATCAGGCAGCTGGAGATGTGTCAGCCTGTCAAGCAAATCACCCATCACCATCTTTACATCTAATTCTGGACCCTTCTATTACAGGTACTGGTTAAGTTGCATCTAGGTCATGAACCAGGGTTCTGAAAAATTGAAATGAATACTAGGAATTTTTAGGTTTAAAATTAGACTGGACAAAGCAATGAAGACTAGTCTTTTTTCCAATATGGGTCAAGACGGACTACAAAAATAGATCATTTGTGTCTTGTTACCCATTTCTGTATTACCATCTCGATCAAGATTCTCATTTTGTCACTGTGTCAGTGGAAGAACTGCCTGAGCCTCGGTCTGCGTAAGAGAAATATCAAGCAGGGTGAAGGAAGCAATAGAGGTATCTTGTATAGTTTGTTGCCAGCTGTATCTGTAAATGTGATATGTCACAAATTGAAGTGTTTTCAGACCTTTTTTCAATTGGCTTTTCTCTTTAAGTCCCTTTTACAAGTTTAATGGATTATATACAAACAGTAATGAACTACAGCCAGGGAAAGTAGAAATGCAAGAGAACTTCTGTCTGTGGTTGGTATTGTAAGGAGAAGCGAAATGGGTCTTGGTGTGAAGAAAACAGATGCAGTGAGAATACTCTATCCTGCCTCCCTAACATTAACAATGTTTGCAGAAAATCCTCCCACCCACTTTAAACACACTTTTAATGTGGTACCAGCACCAGCCTTCTGGCTTTTTGGAAAAATGAGGTTGAGTGAAGTTGTGACTCATTCTCCTAGTGCAGGGGTTTTCAACCTTTTTTGGTCGGGGTACCCCCGGCGACTGGTCAAGAAGCAGGGAGTCCCCCAGCAGCCGGTCGAGAAGCAGGGCGGAGGGGGGTCCCCTGGCAGCTGGTCAACGGGGGGGGAGGGGGAGGTCCCCTGTGCAGCAGCGAAACCGGAAGTGCTGCCAGCTTCTCTGCGCCATTTCCACGTATGCCCTGGAGCCTTCCAAAGTACCCCCAGGGGTACACGTACCCCTGATTGAAAACCCCTGTTCTAGTGCATGGAGGGCTGCAAGAAACAGCAAAATTGGTCTCAGATGGGTGCCTCCAGTTTACCAGTGAGTTCAAGGGGGAATGTAAAGGAAAAATCTCTTCATCTGCAGTTAAGACAGTGAGGGCCAACTTTTTGGCAGATGTCCCACAAATTAAGCCTGTGCCCTCCCTAGATGCCACACAAGACCCCTTTCCCTGTCCTATCTGCTGCTGTGCTGCTTCCCCCCTCCCTTATCTGGCATGTGCCCCGCACAGAGGCCTCCTTTGCCCCTTGTGGTATGCATGCTGCTGGTTGGCCATCCCTGAATTAAGGTACCTATTCCAGCAATGTGGAATAGATTATTTGGTACCTACAGACATAAAGGGGTGGGAGAAGAGGATTAAGAATAAGTGTGCGAGCAATGTAGAAAACAAACAATCTGAGTCAGATGAAGAATTGGCAGTCATGGAGATGTCTGGTTAAACTGTGGCCCAGATTTAGTCACCTCTGGTGGTAGAAATCTGTTTTGGTAAAACTAAAGAAAAATTAAATAACGTGCTGGCCACAGTTAATAGTAATTACTCCTAGTTCCTTTACTTAGCTTTTACAGATGCAGAACTTAGGGAATTGGTGAGGTTTTATTCACCAAGGCGCCCCCGGGGGTTACAAGAAATAATGGCCACAAGCTAGCAGAGAGCAGATTTAGATTGGACATTAGGAAGAACTTCTTCACAGTTAGAGTGGCCAGGGTCTGGAACGGGCTCCCAAGGGAGGTGGTGCTCTCCCCTACCCTGGGGGTCTTCAAGAGGAGGTTAGATGAGTATCTAGCTGGGGTCATCTAGACCCAGCCCTCTTTCCTGCTTATGCAGGGGGTCGGACTCGATGATCTATTGAGGTCCCTTCCGACCCTAAAGTCTATGAATCTTGTTTGGAAAACAGCCCCTTTTCCCTGTATACCTCAATGCAGTCCTTTTTACAGGTTCTCTGCCTGGCATGTACAGGAATTGAATACTTGTTTTTGGACAAAATACTGGCACTGGTGGAGGCAGCTCTTTTTCTGGAATTTTTTTGAACATTATCTGTCTTTAAAATATATTTATACCAATGTGTGTTCCAATTTATAACATCCAAACTGTCTTGTTTCTCTAGTTCTAATAGTGAGCTTGTTTTTTGTCATAACTTGGTGTTTGGTACCAGCTTAACAGTCTACAGTCTGAGTAGGTCTTATAGTATCATTGAAGTATATGGTAAAACGTTTTTAGGGTTTTTGGTTTTTTTTAAAGGGATGAAAAAATTGGATAAGGCAGCAGAATTTAAGTGATGGTAGTTAAGCAAGAAGCTTGAACTTGAGAGATCCTGTTCCCCATTTTTGTATCGTTGTATCACTGCTATATGTATTTTTAAGATGGGAAAGAGGCTTAAGGCATCTGTAGAGTACAAGGTGGCACCTTTCAGAGACATGCCAAGCTCGTTAGCTCCCAAACCAGAAATAGTATTGCCTTGCTTATGCAATGATCAAAGGCAGAGTATTAGTGCAGCATGGTGCGTGCACCAACTTGGCAACACTACTTCCAGTTTAGGAACTAGGACGTTGAAAGCATGCATGGCATATTACCACAGCAATGGGGTCTTTCAGCACGGTGCTGCCTTGTCATATAGACCTACCCTTAACAGTGTCTCCTTTTTAAGACTGTGTAGGTAACCTGTGCTGTTATTATAAGACAGCCAAATTGCTGCCAGTATGTTTTCTTCAAGGAAACATGTTTCAATTGAGCATCATTTTCAAAACTTGTTTAGTAATGCTATTCAGTACTGATATACCTATGAGTACTTGTACTGATGTATTCATGAGGTATTCTTGATACTTTCTAGAAAAAAAATATCACATGAACTAGAAAGACAATGCTAGTTACTTTCAAGCATATGCCTATTAATTGTCCAATAAAGCTAGTGACCTGGAAATGGAATTTTTATATTTTAGTCCTTTAACTTCCCCCCCTCTTTCATTGCCAAGAGGTTAATACCAATCAGGTATGGAATTTGGAGGCAGTCCAATCTTGCTGAAAGCTGTGCGGCTTAGTTCTGCCCTTCACAGTAAACCATCATGTTGTTTGTGCCTGCAGTGGAATTAGTCAGACGCTCAGTTTCTCTAAGTGAGTGGTGTCAAAGGTACAGTCTACATGGCTTCCCACAGGGCCAGAGATTTGGCAGTTGGACAAGCAGTGGCAGCATTAATTGCCCTGGCTCCTCAGAGCCATGGCAGTTATTGCTATTGCTGCCAAATTTCTGGTCCTTTAGGCAGCTCCATGAATCAGGTGATATGGCTTCATTTAAAGTTATAACTTTAAATGTTGTTCATTTTCATGCAGTAGTGACTTATCTTTCTCCCCTACTACATTGGATTATTAGTTGCATAGCGGTTTCAGCTCCCACTGCAGAATTCCTTTCAGGCAGGGCAGAGTTCTTCTAGAAACCTAAAGATAAATCTAATTTATTCCTTATGTGAGACCAGCATCTACAGGCTCGGATGAAGGTGAATTACTTCCTGCTAGTTCAGAACTAGCCATTTCTCATGCTGGCAGTACGTGGTGCTCCAACTTTGATCAAAAAGATCAGCATCTTCTTTGTGCAGAGAAACTGCAACTCTGGCTTAGAAAAACCAAACTGAGAGCCTCTGAGCACTTGAGATGGAGGGAATGCCATCCAGCTAGCTCGAGAGTCAAAAATCCACCAAAAACCTGGGCTCAACAGGGAAGTGCTGCTGAATGTTGCTTGTCCCTCTCCAACATTGAGTGAGTACTCAACTCTGTGGGGAACAAGCAGGGTTCCAAAAGGTGTCTCTCTTCTGATGCTGAATCAGGATTTTCGTGAAGCTCAGGGGTAAGCCTTGCAAGCAAGCTCCTGCCATGAGGTTCCCAAAAGGCAAAAGCATAAGACAGTTGCACCTAAAGAAGGGTCCTTTCTTCCTCCCCATAGGTATTAAGTGAGGACACATGACACTGCAGTTTCAAAGCTTTTGCTGCAGTCATTTAAACTGAAGTCTTCATATACTTAGTACAGAAAACCTACTTGATGAAAAACAAGTGGTTTGTCATCTAGGAGTATGATCTTTGCATGGAGTAAGAAGTTTCTGGTTCTGTCTGGATCAGATCCTTAGTGTGGTTTGCGATCAAACCAATGGCTTCTAACTTATTGGCTATGTGGAGGCAGCATTACATTTGTGAAGAGCAATTGGTTATTCTAAAGGTATTTTCTACATCCAAACTTACAGGTAAAGAGCTGTGTGGGGAAACAAGCAACATTAGTAACTGACACAGCAGAGATTCTCAGCTCTCACGATTAGCTGTTTCTGAAGGAGGTGCAGAAAAACCATCTAGCAGGCATTTATGGTGCTAGGAGTTGGGGACACTTTCCTCCTGACAGAAATTGGCTTGTAACTGGGGCATATGTGTGTATACATTCCAAAATGGGGACGTAACCAGAGGGGAGAGCTTCTCCATGGCAATAGAGATACTTTTCTGCCAAAAGCAGTATCTGTTATTTCTTGACATGGTTCCTTTAAAGAATACAAAAAATATAAAAGGAGCATTGAAGGCTTTTCTTTATAAACCTCTACTAGGCTAGGAGGTACATCACGCTTGCTAGATAGTCAAAGAACTCACATTGCACTTGCAGAAAGTTCCAGGCCCCTAGAACAGGGACTCCTGTGTCCATATTAGGAACAGCTACTGTTTAACAGCTTAGATGTTGGAAGTATAATTCAGCATGGATTTTTTTTTCATTAGTCTCTGGTATAGGAATCGGACAGAATTTAGCCAGGACATTTCATTCACTGGTGTAATCAAATTTATATTTCTGGTGCATGCAGAAATAAAGTTGCCTTGTGGCAGTGACTGCTTTCCTTTTTCATATACAGTCTTGACCTCTAGGTGTTACTTTAACAGCAATCATAATTACAAATATCTGCTCATCTTGGCTGTATTAGAGTTGCTTCTGGATGTCATTCCTAAGTACTCCAAAGGTAGATTTCAAGCATACTGTACACATATTGCATTTGCAAAGTCAGTTTAGTTCTGTCTCAAACACTAGGACCTTAGCATCTCAGAGTTGCTGAAGGGAAGGTATTAAAATCCTATGGAGGATGGCATACAAGGAAACTTTGCAGAAGTTCCTAGGGACATTGGGAGGGAATGAGGGGGAAGAATATGTCACCTGACAAAAGCTAGCAAATTAAATTTCCATTTATCTGCAGATGCATCCTTTGATAGGAAGCTGCTATTGGATTGGCTCACACCCAATTCCTTATATGGGGGGGGAAACATATATTCTTACACATTACTTGGTAATAATAATTAAGCCCCGGTTTATCTCCCCTTCCCCTCCCCCCATTTTTGTGATTCATGCTTCCTATGAATGATGAGTTGATAAATAGGGCTGTGCAAAGCTCCAGTTCCTGATTCAATTTGGCGGAGATTCGGCCCGATTCAGTGGCCAAATCTCCAAATCTGAATCGAATCAGAGGACCCTTTAATCTCTCCAAATCAAATCGGAACCCTCCGAATCGATGCGGAGAGATTTGGCGATTGGACATAGACACGGCTTTAAATGTTTTTTCTACATACCTCAAGGTACCAGGCGGCTCATGAACGCTGAAGTGCTGGGGCGGACGGAGTGTCCCACTGGAGCGGGGTGGGGCTCCCCAGCACACTTGGCAGCAGACCCAGAAGTGGACCAGAAGCACTTCCAGGTCTGCTGGGGAGTGGGCCAGGCCCCCCCCCTCCAGCTTGGTGACTGTTTCCTGGGTCTGGCGAAGTACCCAGGGTCCGTCCGTGGCTGATTGCCAAGCTGGAGAGGTGCAAGGGGGGAGGGAGGGGTCCCCCTGCTCTTGGTGGCAGACCCAGAAGTGGACTGGAAGTAGTTCCGGTCCACTTCCAGGTTCACCACCAAGCATGGGGCGGGGCCTGCGCTCCTGTGAGATGCTTCATCTGCCCCACCGTCGCAGTGTTCACGAGCTGCACCTAGTACCTAGAGATGTGTAGAAAAAACATTTAAAGCTATGTCTGTGGCCGAATCGCTGATTCTCTGAAGCAGCACTGAATCTTTAAAATTGAATATGGCCCGTTTCGCACGCCCCTAGTGAAAACGTATGCAACAGAAGGAGAAATTTCTCTTCTGTTAACAGATTCTGTTCTCATCCAAACATGCTATCAAGTAAACAATCAGCTTATCAAACTGAATTTTTTCCAAGAAAAGACTGACATGTAATTGTCTTAGAATGACTGCACTGCTGCTAATAAACAGTTGCTGTAGAGTACTACACCTTTGGGGAAAGGTCTTTGGGTGGTCTGAATTGAAGAGCAGGACATAATCCTGAGGCCTCTAGCAACAGGACTGACCTCTGTATTCCAGAGAGGGTGTCACTAGCTCATCAATACAGGAGAGGAAAAGCTGCTTAAAAAAAGAAGAAAATAATATTATCTATGTAAGATGGTTCTCATTATTTCCCAATGACTCTTGCCATTAAAGGAGCAAGGAATGCTAGAATTATTGGAACTTGAAACTATTACAGACAGAATAATACTTATTGGATATCTTTCTAATACAAGACTGCATATCTTTCTAAAAGAAAATTATGAGCTAAATGTAGATACTGCTGAACATAATGGCTTGTGTTATTCAATATGTCAGACTAGATGTTGATGAGTCCCTTTTGCCCTTGAAAATCTTTAAATGATATTTTGTAACAAGTGAGAAATATCCTTTGTAGTGGAGAGCTTTGAATTACTTTTGAATACTGTGAAGATGTTTTTTGTAACCTTGTATTCATTGTTATGTAAAACTTCTCCCAGGACAACAGGGTACATATTGGACCAAAAATGGAGATTCGGGTTGTGACTCTAGGGTTAGATGGAGCTGGCAAAACGACTATTTTATTTAAATTAAAGCAGGATGAGTTCATGCAACCTATTCCAACCATAGGTAAGTAACTTAATGATGGAACTTCTTTAATTTTGGGGGTGGCTTGTTTCATTACCAGGAATAAAAGTATAAAAATGAACTTTTTGCTTTTAGGTTTCAATGTTGAAACGGTAGAATATAAAAATCTGAAGTTTACCATTTGGGATGTTGGAGGGAAACACAAGTTGAGGCCTCTGTGGAAGCATTATTACCTGAATACACAAGGTAGGATTGATAAAACATTTGTGCATTAGAGCAAAAAAAAAATCTATAGTTAGAAGGTTTCTAACCATATAACTGACACAAAGTCAGTCAGTCAAAGACAAAGTAGTTGTTAAAGTTATAGCCTAACAAAATACTTAGTCTAGTTGATTTTGGTGTCTGCTGGATAAAAAGGGCATTCTTCATAAATCCATCAGACTGTTCGTGGAGCCATAACAAAATTAGAACTTCTGTTAAATTGTTTTTTGCTGCTGACAACAGATAAAAAAAGTCAAGTGTTCCAGAAGTCCACATAGTGACAAGGAGTACTTGCCAGGTATAAATTTTTAAAAATAGCATTTAAAATTAAAACAGCCATTGGGAGCCTCTTTTTGGCAGTTCATTTACTTGACCAAAGTTCTGTAATTTCAGGCTTAATATTGCAGTGTACTATTTGGTCATAAACCAGTTTTCATTCTTATTGTAATTTTATTAATAGCTTTGCTGTCTAAATAGCAAAATATTGTTCTGAATACTGTTGGCATGAAAGCACCTGTTGTAGTTCTCGACACTGCCTTATGGAGATGCCTGAAGTGGATTGCAGTTTATTTTTCATTTAAAGTTAGATTCAGATTGTTTTCCATGATATATTTAATTTAAAAATCTGAAAGAGTCTTTTAGGAATGACAGATGTTTAATGCTTTGAGTGCTTCTCATACTTTTATTAGAGCCTTCTTTGCAGAATTTTATAAAATGTAAAATTGCTTAGTTGCTGCTTTGGTTTATTTTACTTTTCATTTTTAAAAAAGCTAATGAGTATTGAATGTATGTAACTTCTGTTCTCCAGTTCTGCCTCACTAGTTCATTAGCTTTTTTGTTCTGTCCTTCTAATCTGCAATCCTTAAGAAGTTGTAATGGGAGATGCAAGGGTGCTAATCACTTAACCCATGTTAGCCCACAGTTTTCCTGGAATGTGTTACCTGTCCATAAATGCAGTGTCACAGGTTAAGGCAGGGGCGGGCAATTATTTTGGGCAGAGGGCTGCTTACTGAGTTCTAGCAAGCCATCGAGGGCCACATGACAGGCAGCCCAGGGCAGATGAATATTCATTTTCTAAATTTTTTAGGGGCCCCACGGGCCGGATAGAATGGCCTGGCAAGCCGCATCTGGCCCCCGGGCTGCATTTTTTCCACCCCTGGGTTAAGTTCTGTCTACATAAAATTGCTGCACTGGTTTAGCTAAAGATGTAATTTTTAAGATGGCTCTAAACTAGAACAAATCAAATTTTACTTTGATTTAGCAGGAAGTGGTTTAAACATGTATGAGACTTTGCATCAGTTGGATCTATTTGAAAAGTATTTAAACCACTGCGGCTCTCTTCTGTAAGCAAAGCCTAAAGCTTCAACTCTTTTTTAGGAAGAACACATTCTTGATTTATGTTTGTAAATTTGTAACATACCTTAATCTTGATGAGGTTGTGTAGTTCTGAGAAATGTACTGTGGGCATTGTAGATGGTTGTATGTTGGAAACGAACAGGATTTGTTGCAGCTGAGATATCTAAGTTCCCTGGGGTATTTGGTGTGTGTGACTCTGTTGTTTTTCTCTAGCCGTAGTGTTTGTTGTGGATAGCAGTCACAGAGACAGGGTCAGTGAAGCTCACAGTGAACTTGCAAAACTACTAACAGAGAAGGAATTGCGTGATGCCTTGCTGCTGATCTTTGCCAATAAGCAGGTATATGCAATTTTTTTGTTTTGTTTTTTTAACTTGTTTTTTTCTTTTTAAAATCATGTTTCAGTTAACACAAGTCTTCTGTTCTCTGCCATAATTTAAAAAAGGGGCTGGGGTAGAAAAGCAGAAGTTAAAAGTTTTCTCTTGACGTTGAATGGTACCATTACACAAACAGACTTATTGAAGTCATTGGTGGTGATAGTGGTTGTTTTTAATGAATCAAGCAGTTGCTTCAGTGTGGCAAAGGTAGTAACAACTTTCTGTCCATTCTTACAATTATATTGATTTGGTCTGCAAATTTTTTTAAAAAGTGAAAGATCTATAACAGTTCTAAAATCTAATTTCTTGTCAGTGCGACGAAAAATACTGAGAACTTACTGCAGGAAAATATTTGGGGGGTATGTGTGTATCAGTGGGCGCATCCTACACCTGATGCTATGTTGCTGTAGCAACGTGCTACAGCAACATGGCATCTGTGGGCAAAAACTGTAGCACTGCAGCTACATCACCAT
>NW_005842765.1:211485-249556 GCF_000455745.1 Alligator sinensis
CAAGCGTCTGGCTGCTTGCTGCCCCCCACTTCCCCCAGAGGTACACTTACTAAAAAGGGGACTGCAGGGGGTACACTTATTAAAAGGTTGAAAACCTGTGGTATAGTGCATCACTATGGCAATGTAACAACTAAAAATAACTACATGCACTACACAATAGGGGTTATTAGAGCGCCTTCATTTAGGAAGTACTAAATGACAGCGCTGTAGGGGCACGTGTAGACATGTCCAGTGATTCTCAACCAGGGTGCCTTGAGAATTTTTCAATGCTGCAGCAGTAAGGAATGAATAGTGTTAAAAACACTCTGACCTGTTTTGGTCTTTCTGATTTCTTGGCAATAGAAGAATTGCTGTCTTTTTCTGTAGTAAAAAATCAAGGGAAAACTAAGAGTGTACATTTTCCAAGGGTTACCTTGTATCTGTTTAGGGGTGACTTGGGTTTAAAAATGCTCAGAACCACTGGTGTATATAAAAAGAATTAATATATTTGTCTTTCTTGTAGGATGTTGCAGGTGCTCTCTCGGTAGAAGAAATTACAGAATTGCTGAGTCTGCACAAACTCTGCTGTGGCCGTAGCTGGTATATACAGGGCTGTGATGCCCGAAGTGGCATGGGTCTGTATGAAGGACTGGACTGGCTCTCAAGGCAACTAGTAGCTGCTGGAGTGCTGGATGTGGCTTAATTTCACAACAGATGCAATTAAGTTTTAACATAGCTAACTTATTTGCATGATTTTGGATGTTGTAACAAGGTCTGCATTGTAAAGATGATGGCAACTCTTGTATAGAACTGTGGTTACAGAAAAAAACATGATTCACTTCCAGTCAGAGATTGGGGAATTGGTACAGTGATTTGTGCAATTGCTGTAGTTTTTTAAAAACATGGTAGTGTAATGAACCAATGTGTTGGGCTGGATGCAGGGTTGCCATGGAATTATATTTGAAATCTATGAAAGTAGGTTATTACTTCCCATTTGAAACTTTTTCTGCTAAAACGTGCTAAAATTGGTCTGAGACTTACAATAAAGTCACAATAGTTACTTTAATAATATAATAAACATTTTACTTATCCCAAAAGCCTCTTAGAAACCTTGAGCTGCACAGAATAACAAACAAAACTCTAGCTGCTCGTGAGTAACCAGTGGTGCCACTTCTAATACATTTTTAAAAGGCATTAGCTTAGACTTGTATAAAACTCCATGGTAAGAAACTACAGAAGGAAAGGTTTCCCCATTGTAAGCTATTAAAAGGAGGGGGCTGTAGAACTAGAAGACAGTGAGAACTCGTTTCCTGCCTTGGATCTTGCAGTTTTGGTGGGCGATAGCGTTGTTTGACTACCATTAGTAATAAAAGGTAGAAGAAAGCAAAAGTATGCATATTGAAAAGTCACGTTTTGTTCATAAATAAATAATTTTAGCTCATATTGATATAGATGGGAGTTGTGTGTGCATGCTCAAGATCTTATTTGTTTTTAGAGATTAAACTTCATCCTCAAGCTGAATGAAGATAAAAACTTCCTAAAGAAGCTGTGTATTGAACTGTCATTTCAGCTATGTATTTTACATGTCATGCTTCCAGAAAAAGGCATTAGACTTAAAATATTGAATAACCTGCTGTAAAAGCAGGGCACGCTAATTATAACTCTTACTTGGAACAGCAGATTGTAAAATCTGATGTAAACTTTCTGTATTTAGATTCTAGGCATTCTTTACATACTGCATCTTCTGCGTGTAACTGTCACTAATGCCTCTATTTTCAAGGATTATTCATTCATAAACCAGTAGAACCTTGGAGGCGTATCTTGGTTTAAATTTAGAGGGGGCTGGAATAGCTTACTGATGTCTCATCTTCTGCTGCGCACACAGTTCTGATCACTGTTAATCTGTGTGCTATGCACACCTAGTATAGACTCCTCTGTCCTCTCGTTAACTGTATGACCCTCTGAATCGAAGAGGTCATCTACTAGCATGGAGTAGAAATAGCATGGAGAGGGTTTAGACATGGCCAGTGGATTGAAACTGCATATTCCTAAGCCGGCAGCATCTGTTGGTGTTGGGAGGAAATTCTACTGCAGAAATAGCAGCTTTGCCTTACAAACGAGCCCAGTTTCCTTCCTGTTTGCTTTGGTGGAAGCCCTAAACTTCTCCCTAAACACCCCTCCCCCCCAAATGGTAATCATTTGCGGCTGTGGCCGTGTTATTGCATTCATATATATTTTGTAGTAATATCCCACTACGTACTTCAGTAAAGCAAAGAATGTATAAAATAATTTAGTGCATTTGCACTTTTTCTTTCAAGAGGAAGCAGTTCTGGTAACTACTCCCTCCTAATCACACTTGTTTATAGTCACCTTTCTTCCTTAAATTTCATATTATTGATGTTAAACATAGCTTCAGTTTTAGCAAGAATTTAACTTACAACTAAAGGGATAAGCTTCACTATTCTAAAACCATGGATGCCAAATTAAAGCTTGTAGTATTTTAGAAATGGCTTAAATTTCATACACATTGGAAAGCTGAGAGGGAGGCTAAACTTTTCTCTCAGAACCTGAGAATAAATATTGTGCTTAGTTTACAGTAGCTGAAGGGTTTTTGCTGCTGTAAGCAAACTGAACATTGTTCACACTTTCCAGCCTGCAATTTCTTTGCACAGTAGTTAGTTGGCTGCCCCAGCTGACTATGTGCATGGCCTGCTTTACAGATCCAGCTCATATCTGGTTGACTGACTGCCCTGTCATAATTCAAATGCACCTAGCAGAAGTTGTTTAGAACAGATGCTTGCTGGAAGACTCTTAATGATGAAAACGTATTATTTTTTAAACTTTATTTTACTTATTAGTACATCCTTATTCTTCAGTGGCTTCAGTTGTACATGCTCTCAAACTCTGCTGTTACCGTTCTAGCTTTCTCTTGTTACTGTTTTAAAGCACTCAACAAACCCAGTCTGTTTGGTAAGAGCTTGTAGAGAATTACATATTTGGGGAAGAATGTGTTAGTCTCATTTTGAGTACAAAAGGATTTTGTGATAAGTGTGGGATGCTTGCGTAAAAGTGTTTTTCCATGGAAATTATTTAATGTGACTGATTCAAGTAACTGTGAAAAATAGGTGTTGCATTTGTCTGTGAACTCAAGTGTTTTCTTGTATCATAAATTAATGCTATATGTAAACTATTTCAGTTGTAAATTAATCTTGTTTCAACATTTTGTTGGACTCAATTCAATTTTTAGGATACTCATTTGATTGATTAATGATTGGATCTGAGGGGAAAAATCCTCTGATCTCTTAGAGGATTATCTGGATGAGTCTGAAATCTTTAAATGGTTAAATGTAAGATTTAGTCTTCTAGTGTGAAATTTTTGGCTTCATTTTGAAGCTGAATAACCATAACTTTCAGCAACTGCAGAAAAGTTTTTAAAATTAAACTTGGTTCATAATAGTAAAACAAAGTATTTGAGCAGCAGTACTTCACTACTTTTTGTTGTCTAATTTTCATTGCCTTAATTTTACAAAACAACTCTAATTCCACTTGTGGACTGAATGATAAATGAAGGTTCCTTCTCTAGGAGGAGCTTCACTAGTTCTTATTCTGGGCTACTGGAAACAGGGCTGGATATTACAGAGCAGTTCAGAAAGGGACAGCTTTTGGTTAATGAAAAACGATTATACCGATTTCAGTTTCTAAACTGCCTTAAATTGACCCCTCCCCCCCCCCCCCCCCACAAAAAAAAAAAAAAAAGTATTTTAACCCTCTAATTTAGGGTACTAATTTTCTGTGGTTGATTTCTTCCTGTCTTTAATATACTCAGTTTTTGATCTCTGATGAACAAGGGGCAAGTTTCCATATTGAACCTATAGGTAGAATTTAGTACTTGTTCAGACTTTACTTCCCTTGTACTACTTTTATAATGCTGGAAATGTTGAGTAACTGGTACAAAGAAACAAAAATAGAATGCAGGTTCATTTTAAATGTAAGATGCCACAACTGTTTGGCAAGACCTGAGGAAATTAAATACTTTCCAAGTTTAAAGGCAGTTCTGCTCAATAGAAGATACAAAAAGGCATCTTCACTCATGTCTGACTTCAGTGACAAATGTATTATATCAATCCAGTTTTTTTCATTTAATTTTTCAGTGTATACTGAGACTTGCATCAGCCAGTGATCCCAGAAAGTGGTTTAAGCCATTTCTTTGTGGGCAGTACTATAACTCTGTGGAGAGAGAGAGAGAGGAAATTGGCACAGAAGGGACCTGCTAGTATCAGAATATGGACATAAATGCCACCTACAGATGTCTTGCTTAGTGGAGACTATATATTGCACCTGCTCACTACCACTTTTAAATCCAGTTAATTAAAACATTCTGGGGATCTGAACTTTTTACGTCAGGTAACACTTTAATGTTCTGGTTTACTGGCTACCACCTAAGGAGGACATTGGTACAGTAAGAACATTTTCAGGAAAAAACTTGGGGATGATTGTAAACTTGTGAAAATGGTTCTTGGAATCTTCTAACCGTCTGTCTCTCTAGGAAAGTTAGAAGAAATGAAACCTCTTGGATAGTGAAGAGAGTAGGAGCAAGATCTCTATTTATCCCCCGGACAGTTGGACTCTGGGGAGTTCTAATTCATGCCCTTGCTGCCAGTACATCTCAGCACATCGGTGAGATACTGTGGTCCTCACTTCCTTGGAATAATTTGAAATTGTGCAAATATTAAAGTTTTTAAGTTGCTGTAACTGCTCTATGATGCCAGAGTAGATAAGTGAACCTTCACCTGTTTGTGTGAAGCACCCTATCTTCCCACTCAATTCTCTCATTTTGTAAGAGATTGAGGTCTTAATTTCATAGACATCAGGGCTGGAAGGGACCTCGGAAGATCGAGTCCAGCCCCCTGCCCAAAGGGCAGGAAGTCAGCTGGGATCATAGGATCCAGCAAGATAAGCATCCAGTTTCATCTTGAAGGTGTTCAATGAAGGCGCTTGAACCACCTCCGGTGGCAGGCTGTTCCAGACCTTGGGGGCTCAGACAGTAAAGAAATTCTTCCTTATGTCCAGCCTGAAACGATCTTGAAGTAGTTTGTGACCATTTGACCTCATCATCCCTTGGGGCGCTCTGGTGAACAAACGTTCCCCCAGATGCTGGTGGTCACCCCTGATAAACTTGTAGGTGGCCATCAGATCACCCCTGAGCCTGCGCTTTTTCAGGCTAAAGAGCCCCAGGGCTCTCAGCCCGTCATCGTAGGGTCTGCTTCCCTGACCTCTGATCATGCGCGTGGCTCTTCTCTGGACTCTCTCAAGCTTCTCCACATCCTTTTTGAATTGTGGAGCCCAAAACTGGACACAGTACTCCAGCTGCGGCCTCACTAAGGCTGAGTACAGGGGGAGAATGACGTCCCGGAATTTGCTTGAGAAGCATCTATGGATGCAAGCCAGCGTTTTGGTTGCTTTATAGTTTCATAGTTTTAGGGTCGGAAGGTACCTAATAGATCTCCTAGCCCGCCCCCCCGCCAGGGCGGGAGAACAACAAAAAACCCTAAAAACAAAAACGGGACTCAAATGAGTCCAGCCAGGTAGGCATCCAGCCTCTTCTTAAAGACCCCCAGGGTAGGGGCCAGCACCACCTCCCTTGGAAGTTGGTTCCAGCTCCTAGCCGCCCTAACTGTGAAGTAATTTTTTCGGATGTCCAATCTGTACCTCCTCTCCATCAACTTGTGCCCATTACTCCTTGTTATGCCAGCAGGGGCTAGGGGAAACAGCGTCTCCCCCAAACCCTTCTGGTTCCCCCTAGTGAGTTTATAGACGGTCACCAGGTCCCCCCTCAGCCTTCTCTTGTGGAGGCTGAATAGGTTCAAGTCCCGCAGTCTCTCACTGTAGGGTCTGCCCTGTTGTCCCCGGATCATGCGGGTGGCCCTCCTCTGGACCCTCTCCATGTTGTCCACATCCCTCCTGAAATGGGGCGCACAGAACTGGACACAATACTCCAGCTGCGGCCTGACCAGCGTCGCATAGAGGGGGAGGATCACCTCCCTGGCTCTACTCGAGATGCACCTGTGGATGCACGACAAGGTCCGGTTAGCCCTGCCAACCATGACCTCGCATTGTCGGCCCATGTTCATCTTGGAGTCAATAATGACACCAAGATCCCTTTCCGCCTCCGTGCTCTCAAGTAGGGAGCTCCCCATCGTATAAGTGTGCTGCTGGTTCCTACTACCCAAGTGCAGCACCCTGCACTTGTCCGTATTGAAACACATCCTGTTCCTGTTTGCCCACCCCTGTAACCTATCCAGATCCTTCTGCAATCTCTCTCTCCCTGCTAGCGTGCTCACCTCCCCCCAAATTTTGGTGTCATCAGCGAATTTAAACAGGTTGCTTTCCACCCCAACATCAAGATCGCTGATGAAGAAATTGAACAGCGCAGGCCCCAGGACCGAGCCCTGGGGGACTCCACTACCCACCTCCCCCCAAGTCGAGTATGATCCATCCACCACCACCCTCTGAGTGCGACCCTTCAGCCAATCTGCAATCCATCTGACCGTGTAGGCATCTATGCCACAGTCGCCTAGTTTATTAATTAGGATGGGGTGAGAGACGGTGTCAAAGGCCTTGCTGAAGTCCAGAAAGACTACATCCACCGCGACACCTGCATCCATGGCCTTTGTGACCTGATCATAAAAGGCAATCAGGTTGGTCTGACATGATCTCCCCCTAATAAATCCATGCTGATTGCCCCTGAGCATCATCTCGGATGCCGGCCCATCACAAATGTGCTCCTTGATGATCTTCTCAAAGAGCTTCCCCAGGATTGAGGTAAGACTGACGGGCCTATAATTGCCCGGGTCCTCCCTTTTCCCTTTTTTGAAGATGGGGACCACATTAGCTACCTTCCAATCGTCTGGCACCTGGCCCAAGCACCACGATCGCTCGTAGAGCCGTGCCAGGGGCCCTGCAATAACCCCAGCCAGCTCCCTCAGCACCCTGGGGTGGAGAGCATCCGGACCCGCTGACTTGAACGCGTCCAGCCCCTCCAGAAGCTCTCTAACCCGGTCCTCCCCAACCTGAGGTCTGAAGGCGATCCCCTCGCGTCCGGCTTCTATCACAGCAGGGAAGTCCCGGTCCCTGCACAAGAAAACGGAGGTGAAGAATTGGTTAAAGAGGTCCGCTTTATCCTCTGACGCAACCACCAGATTGCCCCGCATATCCTGCAGGGGCCCCACATTACCCGGCGCCTTCTTCATCCTCCCAATATATTTGAAAAAGGACTTTTTGTTATCCTTAATCCTGGACGCTAATCCGAGCTCTATCTCCGCCTTGGCCTTCCTAACAGCCCGCCTGCAGGCCCGAGCAGAGGAGGTATACTCCTCTTTGGAGATTACACCCCCCTTCCACCGGGCGTACGCCACCCTTTTGGCAAGCAGGCATTCCCGGACACCCTTGGTGAGCCAGGGGGGCTTTTGGACACTCCTGCCCGCCTTGCTTCTTGTCGGGATGGACACCCCTTGGGCCCCGAGTATCGTTTCCTTAAGGAACGACCACTCCTCTTGGACGCTGAGTTCCTCTGCCCTCAATTTGCCCCAAAGTTTGGTGTCATCAGCGAACTTGGCCAGTCCGCTTCTGACTCGTGTCCACATCATTAATGAAGATGTTGAACAGTATGGGTTCAAGGACAGAGCCTTGGGGGACCCCACTGGTCACAGGACACCACGATGAGTGACTTCCATCAATTACTACCCTCTGGGTCCGACCCCGGAGCCAATTTTCCAGCCAGTGGATTGTGGAGGACCCAAGGCGACAGTTGGCCAGTTTCTCCAAGAGGCGATAATTGAGATTGAGAGTAATAAAACACCAAGATTTTCTGTTAATATTACATGCACATTGGCCATTTAACAATTGAATGACTTGCTTTTGCCAGGTATCTTAATTTAATATGCTGTCTGCAGTACATGATGTACTTTTTCTATTTGTTTAAATCAATAGAAATTAAAGTAGTGCTTGAAGATGTCTTAACTCAAGAGTTTTCCCTGGTTTCCCAAACCCTCTGAAATACCTGCTACAGTCAGGTCATCATAAGAGCAGCCTAAAAAGGACCTGACCAACACCAGAAGTGGTCATCAGCCATCTAAAATAAGAGGGATGACTATGACTCTTCAGAAATAGAGTTCTAGCCCCTTGCAGCACTCTGAAAAGGCCCTGGAATGTCTGCATTAAGAAAAAATACTGTTGTTAGGAGAGAGAGAGGCAGGTACCTGGTTTTATATTCCAGGTGAAAAGGAGAGAGAAAAACTTTTTGACATATATCAATACAGTTCACTCTAACCATGAACCCACTGAGCTAAGTGAACCTAAACAAAGATAATTACTGGGTTTAATAGTTATAATCTTGTCTCTTGTTAGCTCACTACATATATGTAACATACTATAATGAAAGGGAGTAGGGTGAGGTCAGGAGGCTGGACTTCATGAATAGATGTTAGAATACCATAAGTGGCTCAGTCTTCCCTGTGTTCAGGATCAAGGAAAACTGGTGGAATGTTATGCATTGGTATTTCTGTAGTTGACCCTTAGTCTACCAGCTTACTGAATGCTTGGGAGGACACACATCCACAGTCTGTGAAGAGGGAGATCACATATAGCTTGTCACAGCAAAATGCATCAAATTTTTGTCTAATTTGGGATGTATGTGCATGTGACAGAACTGGTTGTGCTGAAATGCTTCTATTTATTGGTAGACTTGGAATTGCTCTGAAGACTGCATTTATTTATTAGATTTGTATGCTGTTTATTTAGGCAGAACAGGATTACAGTAGGGGCTAAAATCTACCCACATGGCAGTTGCAAGCCTGCAGCTGAAATGGGAATTTAGCTAGATGATGCAGACACATGTGAACTATGAAGAAAAGGTGCAAGAAATACAAAAATTTAACAAGCGTGCCTTTTATTTTAAAATAATATAAAACTATTAAAAATAAAGTGTCAGGGCACTTTAGTACATGATTGGTGGAAGAGTTGGTTTGCTCAGTCCTGATATTTTTTTGGAGTCAAGATCTCATAAAAATCACTATTTTTGAGTCCCACAGCTTTCTTTTTTTTTTGTAAGCTAGAATTTTTCAAATCTGAGTTTACTTCACTGTGATATTAATGATGCTGACATCTTCATATGGTTTGTCGGTTTTGGGATTGACTTTCACATTTGAAATTCTCTGAACAACTTCCATTCCTTTGGTTACTCGTCCAAACACACTGTGCTTGTTGTCTAGCCAAGGCTGGTGAAGGCATAGGAGGAGAAAAAAAAAGTATTATGTAAGTATTTAAAATGGGAAGAGGTTTAAAGCTAAAATAAGTGCATGTACATGAATATTAAAAAGTACAACTAAACTAAAATTAATTCCTTGCTAGTCTAACAGGTGACCACTGAAAACAAGGAGGCTTATAAGCTGTATTGTTCAACTCATTACATAAAGTTAGTTATCTGTTTGCACATTAAATTTGATTCTAAAAACACCTCTACTGCTTCTGCTACCCAGTTGCAGTGCAGCACAGGAACAACCCCCTCTGCTGGAGCCCTGGGTACCTGACTGGGGCACAGTATGGGCAGAACCCCCTCCACTGAGCACTGTTGGATCTGGCCCATGGGCCACAGGTTACCAACTGCTGCCCCAGATGCATCATTAATGACTTCCAACCCCTCTTGGAAAGTGACCATGTCAAGGCAGCCTTTGGGAGCAGGCCTATCCTGGCTTACAGACAACCCCTAAGTTCAAACTGCATCACTCCAGTGACATACTATCTAACTCCAATTCGCACCATGCCTTGCTACAGACCCAGGTGCCAGCTGTGCCTCCAACACAGACAATGCCATCAATACAGCTAACCACATGAAATAAGCACCTGAACTTCATTCACCTGCTCCTCCACCAATATCCCATAGGCCATCACCTGTTTACTGTGCCCTTTTGCTGTCTACACTGGATAGATGGGGCAATCCCTGTACAAAAGAATGAACGGACACAGTCCAAATTAATTCCTGTAACAAAAAGCCCATGATGGAGCACTTTAACCTTCCTGGACATCCCATCACTGACCTCAGAGTAACAATCTTAAAATAATAAAAAACAACTTGGACATGAAACTGCAGAACAAGAAATCATCCCATGTTGTATTAATTTTGTTCTCAACAAGCTGTGGATTCTAATCCCATTATGTAGACTAGTTTGTTTACTCTGGTGTTCCTCCAGGTGTTAACCGCCTTGTTCAGCTTAACTTGTCAATCATTCCTTTTATTGCCTCTTGACAGTGTCCTTTCCCCTTCTATATAAGCTTTTTTTTCCTACCGGAACTTTCATAGTATCTGGCAAAGTAGGTTGTTGCCTATGAAAGCTCATGCCTCTTTGAACCAGTTAGAGTCTAAAGGTGCCAATCCTGCCTTACCTTCTCGGCCTTTTATTGCTACTGCATAACACAGGTAAAATTTGTGACCATTTTGAAATCATGTTTATAAATGTTCCTTCTTAACAATTTGCACTGACACTGTTACCTCTACTTCAGTTAAAGTTCTTTAAAAGCATCCCTCAAAACATGAGGCTTTAAAATAAATGTTGCTGTGTGTGCAGTTTCTAAGACAAACCACAGGGCTATAGTAGTTTGAAGAATTTTGTTTTGTTCTTCTTAGATACCCATATAAAACTTTTCTATTTCCAGTATGCTGTGAAGTTGCACAGAAAACAACAATCCAGAAATCAAAGCCAAATCTTGACTGCAGTGCACAACCAGAATAAAGTAGGCCATAAACAGTAGTTTCTGTACCTGATCACATAGAAGAGTTGACCTGTTTTAGTTATGTTTATTTGTTTATAAATTAAAGTAAAATCCAGATGTTAACAGAAAATGCAATTTCTGTTAATACAAAATTCTATCACCATGTACAGAAATATAATAATATGTACCACTTCCTTAAATTCTCAAGTCCTGAGCCCGTCAAAAACCCCCCCAAAAACCAACCAAACAAAAAAACAAACCACACACAAGCTACCATATTTCACAGTGTATAAGTTAACACAGTATATAAGTCAACCCCAAATTTATTTAAAAAGTTAGGTTTTTCATCTACCTTCACTTTGATCTTCTTCACAAAGAAAAGGATTGGGCCTTTGCATGTTGGTGGGCTCCAGGGAAGCTGAATGGGGCCCCTGGGAGCTTGGGCAGCCCCCTCCCAGCTGAGCCCAGGGAACATCACCACTGTGGAGGAAAGGACTGGGCCCCTCTGCAGCTCAGGGGCTGCCTGGCCCAGCAGCAGCTCACCCCCTGGCCCCAGGCTCCACCAAAAGCAGGATCAGGCCCCTCATTGCTTCTGCCTTCAGCAGGTTCCAGCAGCTGGCAGGATACCTGGCACCACCTAGGAAGGGGCAGCTTTACCCCATAGGTGAAGGGCAGGGGTGAGGGGGAAGGCCAGCCTTGTCTGACACCTGGCCCTGCCTGACACTCCTACTTCCCCCCCCCCACCCCAGTGGTGCCTGTGGGGTGAGGCAGCCCCTTCCTGGGCAGCATCAGACATCCTGCTGGCCACTGAAGCCTGAAGGCAGAAATGGTGAGGGACCCGATCCTGCTTTTGGCAGAGCCTGCTTCCCCCTCCCCCATGACCAGGAGGCAAGCTGCTGCTGGACTGGGCAGCCTCTGAGCCATGGGGGGGGGACCCAGTCCTTCCTTCTGCAGCAGCAGTACCCCCCAGGCCTGGCTAGGTAGGCTACCTTGCTGGGTGCTGCCCAAGCTCCCAATCCAACTTCCCTGGAGCCCAGACATAGTGTACAAGTCAAGGTGGACATTTAAGGGTAAATTTCCGGGGTTCAAACTTTGACTTATACACTGTGAAATATGGTGCATCTTTTTCTTTCCAATTTATGCAGAGGCAATTTCAATAAAGTGTTTGTATTTTCACATTGGGCATTTACTTTCAAATGAAATACTAGGACCATAGATAGCATCCTCCTCTTTCACTAGAGGACTGTTACATCTACTTTTTTTGCACAGGCTTGACACTTCAAGCCTTGCACTCTGTTTTAAGTATTACTTACAGTTGGCACCACTGTTATGAAGAACTGGGAACCATTGGTATTTGGTCCTGCATTAGCCATACTAAGTGTGTACGGTCTGTCATGTCGTAAAGTTGCATGAAACTCATCTTCAAATTCTCCTCCCCAGATGCTTTCGCCTCCCATTCCTGTACCTGTTGGATCACCCGTTTGAATCATAAAACCCTACAGAGAAATTATATAGACACAGACTTATTCCATATAACAAAGGTGCAAGATTATGAAATTCTATACAAGGGATTTTCAAACAGACTATCATGCTTTGTATATACAACGTAAGTGTTAGAATAAAATGCTGAAGCCTCAAATGCTCAGACTAGGACTGGAACACAGCACACAGTTAATTCCTTAAGAAGTGATGTCCAGTCTATCAGAGTAAAATTTTCAAATTACCTTGCTGGACACACCACACTCAAATACTTAGGGGTTATATAAGTCTGCTCCTTCTGCAAAAAAATCAGTTTTAATTTAAATCTAAATCTTACGCAGCAAAAATTTAAAGCCCTACAAACTCTTCATTTTTTAGAATGTGGTCATACCTAATCCATACATGCCAGCCCTGTGTTCCAGGATGAGCCACCACCTAGTGGATGGCAGATCTAGTGAGGATATTGAGCACATGGGAGTGGTTCTTGGTTTTTAATTTTGCATTCCATTCTAGCTTTTGTTCCTTTTGGTCTTTGGAAGAAAGTTTCTGTTTTCATCCAGAAATGGGTTACTCTCCTTCTGGATGTTGTTTCTTGCACTTATTCTGCAGGGTGGGCTTCATCCCCCTGTATCTCATTAGGATTGGAAAGCAAACGTAAAAGAATATACCAGATTGGATAGCAGACCCTTCAACAAAGAAAATGACTATCGGCCACTTGAGGACAGCTTTCGTGCAACCCAGTAGGGTATTTCAGAGTGCACCTTCAGAGGACAGCTAATGGCTAAGGCCAGACCCCCTGCAGCAACCTCAACTGAGGAACATAATGTTGTTTGGACTCCCAGCTTGCCCCACCAAATCACCTAGATACTGAGTTCATTTGCATGGGTGAATGAGGTCTGGGAGCCTTTATGGCAGAGCTTTCCCCACAGATTGGCCCTTCTGCACTGGTTGGCCTTTAGCTTCCAATTCTGGCTGACTACAATGGTGAAAAAAAAGATGTGAAGAGTAGGAGATATAGGGTTGGCGCATTCAAGAAAGTCTTGTAAATTACCTTGATAATACGGTGAAATATGTGTCCATTATAGTAACCATTCCGACTATGTACACAAAAGTTTTCCACTGTTTTGGGACACCTGCAATTGTATATCATAAACATAAGAAAACACAAAGTACTTATTTGTTAAGCAGCAGTGCCTTAGGGGCTCCAAATGAGAACAGGTCCTCAAACACACAGCAAGGCGCAAAAAAGCTTATACATCCCAAAAAGCTTATGCATCAAAATCAGTGTCAGAGAATAGAAAGCAAAACACAATCACAGAGAGAGACAGGGTACAAGCAAACATTGTCCTTGTGCCATCATAAAAACTTTAATGGTGGTACATGTTGTGAACAAACAGACATTCTAGCCCCTTGTCATGCTGCAAGTGCTCAAAAATGCTCCCATGACCTAAGACAGTTTTGTGATACCTTAAATGGGAAGACATCTGTTTATTATCACAAACTACCTCTAGCACATCTCTGCAGGCTACTGTGAGCATGTCTGCAGGCTGCTGCACCCCAACTCAAGCTCCACATCTGCAAAGCAGAAATCCCCTGAAAAAAATACCCACAGTTCATGCATCTCACTGCTGCACCCCTGCCCATGGCCACTGTCCTGCATGATTGGGTCCCTGAAGACACAGGAGCAGCAGGGACTCAACCCTGTGGGACAACAGCCCTAGCAACATCTGTACATGCCAGTGAAGCAGACCAGCTGTGCCAGAACACATCCCAGCACAGCTGATCCTGCTCTAAATATGACAACTGATTATAACCATAGCAACTTGCCCTCACCTAACAGGTCCACAGCAGGACTAGAAACAGGAGCTCTCTCTTTCTTGAACCCTAATCCAATGTCCTAGCCACTAGATAATGGTTTTTTTTCCCCCAAACTTTCCATTTTCACAGCAGAGATAAGTGGCAACAAACTGGAACTAAATGTCAGCAATGTAATTCACAAGCAGGAAAAAAAAATCCTCTACCTTGGTAACTCTAGCAAACTGTACATATTGTGAGTGCATCCTGGAAGTGATGCATTAAATATCATTACTTCAGTGCAAAGGAAAAACTTTTCATCCAATGCAAAGCTAATGGTAATCCTCCTCCAAAGCCCTAATACTGCTGATCATCAACATCCAAATATTATATGGGCAAAGGGGCACTTGGCACATTACTGTTAATGAGATAAAGACCCTTTCAACCTTCAGGGCTTGATTTTTATCTAGACAAAAAAGTCAGTCCCAGAGGTAAAGTACTTCCTAACAGATGTTCAGGAGATTGCATGTAACAGATTAGTAGTCTCAAATTAATTTCTAATGAACTGAAACAGATATTCAAAACTGGCACTCCAACTTGCCATATTAAAATTAAGCCAAAGATCTCATATCTTCCCATTTGTTCTACCTTTCCATGATGCTCTCATCCCATCCATTTTCAATGAGATGCTAATTTCTAAGCATGCTTTAAAACTAGGGAAACCCAAACTAGCAAATCATAAATAAAAAAGGAAGGGACCAATCTACTGGCCTCACGCTTAATCTACTGTGTAAATGTAGGCACGCACATTGCTTTATTGTTTGCCTCTGATGAGTGCCTGGATAGCAAAGGTGGGTATTCTGAACAATTACAGCCATCTATATTTTGAATTATGCTTCCTGATTTCTAAGGAAACAAGAATCAGCATTATCAATCAATATGTCTCTATACTTTGAAATATATATGTATATTTTTGAGACTCCCTGTACACATATACACTAGAATTTTATTGTGCAACAATTAGGCTAGGGGTAGACATTACACATAAACCAGTTTAAGTGATCAGAAACTGTTTTAAACCTGTAACAGAACAGAAGTCCAGTGTACATAGACCAGTTTGAAAATGGCAGAAACTGGTTTGAGATAAACCTGGTTGAATGTAGTATCAGACTTAACTGATTTGGGTCAAACTGGGTTATGCAATGTCTGTCCCAGACCCTTTCCTGGTTTAGTTAAAGCAGAGTCCCCCACCATCCCAGATGCTTTGCAACCCTGGGCGGGGCTCTGCTCTCTTCTCCAGCCCAGCAGGGCTGGCCCCTCCCCTCTTCTCCCTGGCCGCAGCTCCAGCAGAGACTGCAGGTACAGCGGCATCTGCCTGGCCCCTGGCCTCTCTCCCCATCCCCACAGGGATTCCCCTCTACCTTACACAGACACTTCTCAGCATTAGTTAGCATACCACATGCTGGCTACGGTCCATGCTGTGGGAGACAGGACAAAGGTAGACAGGACAGCGTCTTAGGGTTTTTTGGAGCTAATCAACAGGTAGCTGGTAATGTACCTCCATTCCTTTCTTGGAAAAAGTTGTTTAAGAAGAGCTTGAACTGATGAGAGAGGCTTTTGTTTTGTTTGATGGGCTAATAAATGCTAACAACTCCCTGTGTAACTCCCTGCTGTGTAACTCAATGCTCTGTTATCATCTTCATGCTGGCTCCCTCACTGGTCAGGGCGGAAGGAGAGAACCACAACCTAATCAGAACATCCTGCTAGCCTGGCCATGCCCCACTGCAGCTCAGCAGTGTACAAGGGGAGGAAGGGCTACTATAGTGCCCCATAGCTTCTAGCCTGAGCCACTGCAGGCATGTGCTGGCATTTCTTCAGTCCAGAGGAGATGTCTTCAGATTTACAAACTGGTTCAGCCTAGCCAGGTTAGACAAACCTGCAAAGATTTAATCAATTCAGGCTCAGGCTTTTTGGACATCTGTCCCTAGCCTTAGGGTTGCCATATGTACATGCATACCCTATACAAAACCATGAAGACACTGGGGGTGGTAGAAATGCAGTTATTGACAATAATTTATACAACTTGACCACAAAACTATTTTCAAATGCTAGTAGAAAAAGTGGCACAAAGTTTTACATACAACTGAACTTAGTTCCTCTTTCATAACAAGGGAAAATTAGTCAGTTCTTGAAAGAAAAGGTTTCAAGTGTTCAGTGGCACAGAATTTACAGCAAATATTTTGACAATTACACAACATATTGCCTCTCAAGCTTATAAACAAGTGTTGCCAGATATTTCTGCTACTGCTTTCAACCTTGTGGGGGTTTTTTTGCTTTCCTTAGATTGCATAAAAAAATTGCACTCTGCTTGCACAAAACAGTGTCCAATTAAGGAGTAACACCCAGCAAATTTATTATTAATTGTGAATAGGAAAATCTATTAATAAAGACAGCAGGAAAAGGAGCACATTAAGAAAAAGGACTGAACTGTTATCAATTTCTCACCACTGGGAAGTGACAAGAGAAAGGCTCCAAAAAGATGCTATAAAGCAAATTATTAGAAAAGATACAAATACATACTCAACAGGGAAGAGCTTGATATGAATATCTCCCATGCTTGTGTGGATAATGGCACTATCAGAGACCCTTTTGGGGCCTTCAGCTTGAGTGGCTGCCATGACCTCTTCTTTAGATGGTTTTTCATTAAATACATCTCTGTCTGAATCTGCACTCTTTGTATCTTCTGGTTCACGTTTAGTAAACTGAAGAATAAAGCACAAATAATCCGTATATTTTCCTCCATTTTTACATATTAGATGACATTTCACAACTGAAAAATCAGCTAGCAATCTGCTAAATCCTCAACTAGATTTGGAACACAGACAGAAAGAACATATAAAATCCTGTTCTCCTGCAATTCAGTATGTGTAAAATAAATGGTAATAGAAGGCACTTACACTTGTATAGCTATCAATTCCGGGTACAGTTATTTGCAAATCTAAATAATCAGTGGCTATTCCTTTGCACCCAACCAAAATCCCATGGTAAAAATACTATTTTGAAAAAGGAATGGAGTACAAATGTCCAGGCAGGTAGGATCAAGCCAAATTAGCAGAGTCTTCTGGTTTCATTACACAGACATATTAAGTTCACTTTCTGCTGTTATTGCCAATGCAAAACTCAAGAAGAAAAAACATGTTTAATTCAAAACAGGAGCTTCCATCCCCCAAACAGTTCTCAAAGGATGGGAGATGCATACTAATGGTAAAAGAATAGAGAAGCATTAGAATACTGTGTAGAATGAATATATTATAATATCTCAGCTGAGAATTACATCACTGAAATATTCTGCATAGTTTCTGTGGCCATGGGTAGGTATTACATTTGTGCTTGGAGAAAAGCTGTATTCATTTTCCTGCAGAAGAAACCTTACGAGAGCCCCAAGAGAATTGCTACTGGGGAGAACGGCCCCCAGCCACCTGCCTCTCCCTTCTCCCGTACACCTCCTGGTTGGCCTAGAGGAGTGCCGAGGGTGGCACGAAGCTGTACCACTGTGGCAGCCTTCTCATGACTTTGGGAGCATTGCGGGTGTGCAAAAATGTCCCTCTTGACCTAGTCAAGTGCTATCTGGAACTTCAGAATACACATGCTTGGTACTATAGGACTACAATCAAAGTGAAGTGCAAAGCACTGGTTAGGCAAGTGGCAGTCAGACTTACACTATGTCATCATTCCTTCATTGTCCAGGCAAAGCCCCAATGCATTTGCTTAGTTTACTTGATTCTTCTTGTCTAAAAACTCTACTGTAAGCTCCTTGGGGTAAAAGACTGTTGTGTCTTTGTTATTTGGCTGTCGTTTAAGTGTTCATGAGCACTAATACTACACTGAATTTTCTAGATACAATAACTATATTTATAGAGAGAGCGAGAGACAGAGCAAGAGAGAAAGAATCCCCTAACTATATATGAGGGTTATATTTTCCAAAAAAAATCAATTATTTCGGATGTGATGAAGATCACCCAAGCTTCTTAACTCCTTGAGCAACTTAGTGAAAATCAAAGATCCCCATGCTACTTAGAGCTAATTCTAGAGGTGCACTGATACATTGGTCCCATATCGGATCAGCACCGATATAGGGAAAACTGACAGCATCAGAAATCAGCTTTTTTTGCCTGATGTGGCCAATAATGTGGCTGATAAATGCCCTGGGCATGCACACAGGAGGAGCACAGCCCAGCGGCTCGAAGAGCAGCATCTGGCTGGTGAATCTGTTGTGGGAGAAGGGTAGGGGAAGGGAAGGGGGATGGGGGGCAGATCGAGGCCCCTGCAGTGAAGGAGGGAGTGGGGCAGGGGCAGGTGCTGCTCAGTCAGGGTGGGGTGCAGGACGGAGCTGCAAAAGGCTTGTCCAGAGGTTGCAGGTTGGCTCCCGCTACTGCATGTACACCTCAGGTGTGACCCCAGATCTGCGCATGGGATGGGGCGGACTGTCGCTGTGGGCCGAACTGTTGCTGCAGTCTGGGGGCTGCACCGAGCTCTGGCAAATTCTGGGGTGGCTGTAGCCTCCTCATAGCACCCTCCCAGCACTGCTGCTACTGCCTGCCCCAAGCACAGTCCAGCCCAAATCCCTGCTGGGAAGACCCTGGCGCAGCCCCCAGCCCCAGCAACAATCCTCCCTCACCCCGCACACAGATCCAGGGGGACATGCCCCGCCATGCCCTCCTGGGGTGAGCTCAGTGGCAGGAGCTGCCACCCCCCACATCCACTGGACGAGCTGCTTGCAGCTCTGTCCCACACCTCACCCCACCCCACCCCAGCCCCACTCCTTCCATCAGTGCAGGGGGAGCCTCGATCTGTACCCCCTCATGTCCCTTCCCTCCCCCACCCCAGATTTACCAGCCCGACGCTGGTCTTCAAGCTGCCCGGCTGCATATCAGAATCAGATCAGTATCAGCCGATATGGCTCCTTAAAAATTGGCCATCAGTATTGGCCCCAAAAATCTCTATCGATGCATCCCTAGCCAATTCCAAGTTAAAATATTATTTCAATTTAGGAACACCCCTTCTGAAAGGCTATTTCACTACTACAATTCAAAACAAAAGCATTAGAAAGGTGTAGATTTTTTTTTTTTAAAAAAAGAAAGAAACCAAAAAAATTTAAACAAACCCTACAAACACAGACAAACAGATCAGTGCAACAACAGAGAAGTTATTCAAACAGAAACCACATGTACCATGTAAAACCTGTTTTTTTTGAAAGCTGTGCAGACTATTGTTGGATCTGCCTGGATGTTCTGAAGAACAGGGTTTTCTGATGCTTTCATCTCTATGGTGACAGCAGCCCGATGTTTCTTTGCTACTCCTTGAAACAAAGACAGCTGCATTACCCTGATATTTTCCTGTTTGCCTAGAATTCGAACACATCTACAATACAGAATATTTAAAAAAGCATCAACACCATTTCCATGATGTTTAGTTTCTCCCCTCTGTCCAGAACTAGACTCTTGACACAATCACTACATTTTAGCTTGTCCAAAGGAAAAAAAAAAAAGACTAATTACTAGGGGTGTGCGAAGCGGGTCGCATTTGATTTGGATTCGGCCTGATTCAGGGGACAGTGATTCTATTCGCCGATTCAGATCAGATCACTGTCCCGATTTGATTTGGCTGAATATGAAGATTCGATTCTGATTCGGAGAATCAGTGATTAGGCCATAGACACAGTTTTGTTTTTTCTACATACCTCAAGGTACCACGCGTGGCTCATTGAACACTGAGATGGCAGGGCAGATTGAGCATCCCACAGGAGCGTGGCCCCCCCATCCACGTTCTCAGTGGTGGACCTGGAAGCGGACCAGAAGTACTTCTGGTCTACTTCCGGGTCTGCCGCCAAGCACACAGGGCCACCCCAAACCCAGGAGGCACCAGTCACTGAGCTGGGGGGCTTTTGGGGGGTCCCCTGTGCACTTCCAGGTCCACCATCAAGTGTGCAGGGGACCCCCCCTGCACTCCCATGGGATGCTCCATCTGCTCCACCATCTCAGCATTCATGAGTCACACCTGGTATCTTGAGGTATGTAGAAAAAAAAACATATAAAGCTGTGTCTACGGCCAACTTGTTGAATCTCTCCAAATCGAATTAGAGGCTTCCGATTTGATTCAGAGAGACTAATGGGTTTCCTGATTCAACTCTGATACGGAGATTTGGCCGCCGAATCTCCTCCGAATTGAATCAGCGACCAAAGCTTTGCATAGCCCTATTAATGACTATTAACTGGCCTATTTACAAGACTTATGAAGCTCTCCCTATTCAAACCTTAGAGAGAGTCTACTGCTCACCCTTCTCAAACCAAAAAAAATCCCGAAGTCATTGATTCTTATTTATTTTGCAATACAAAGATGCAAATAAAATTGTCTTAATTTTACATTAGTCTTAATTTTACTTGTATTCATTCCATATAAGAAAACAGGACAGATGGTATAAATACCCTTATTTTGAAGATTTTATTTAAACACACATGATTCCATTTCACCAAGTATTAAGACACAAAATTCAACATTTAGCCTAGAAACAGTTTACAGCAGGGGTGAGCAAAATGCGGCCCGCCAGGACATTCCATCAGGCCTGCGGGGGTCCTAAAATTTTTTGAAAATATTAATCTGCCCCTGGCTGCCTGTCACACGGCCCTCGATGGCTTGCCAAAGCTCAGTAAGAGGCCCTCCGCCCAAAGTAATTGCCCACCCCTGGTTTACAGCCTAATTGAAACCAGTGACCCCTCCCCCCAACCAAGAAATCCATCATCATACAAAATTTTCAACTTGTTAAAAATCTCATTAATATTATATTTTTAGATAATCATGACATGTAAATGTATATGCATAGAGTATGACTTACCGGTTCGTTTCTACATTTATGACCTTAATACCCAGCATCGTTCCATAAAGCACAAAGTGTCCAGTTTCATCAAAAACTATGTTGATTAACCTTCCAGCATCCACTTTCTCTAGTTCACGCTCAACAGCCATACGTCGGCCAAACTCCATGTCTGGCAGCTGTTGTCTCATCTGCTGTAGCTCAGTAAACATCTACAGAGATAAGATAATTTTTGTACGTTTTGAATGTACTACAAGGTTCTGATGTAGTCTAGCATCTAAGCATGTGCATAACTTAAACAGACTTCAGTAGAACTATTCAACAATACACAAGTCTCCGTAATTTTCCAATGAATTATTCAAATAGTTTTTCTAGCTAAATGAAGATCAAAAGGTAATTAGTATCAAAAAGGAAATTAAACATGTGGGTTGTAGCATTCAAGATCACGGACAAAAAAAAAGTGTGTTCCCAGTCTAACAATTCAATCTTTACCAGAGACATAACTAGCAAGTGTTACATCCTGGGCAAAACTACAAGAGTGGGATGGAAGGTGCTGAGCACCAGAGTAGGGTGGAAGTGGTTAGTCTTACCTGCCTAGAAGACTCAAAGACATTAGCTGCTGCAGTGCTATCTCCCTGCCACTGCAACTGCTGCTGCAGCAACTCACAACATGGAACCTGAGAGCTGCTGCCCTCATGGCACAGATTCCCCCAGGTAGTCAATATTCTGGTGGCCTCCAAGCCAGCACCTGAGACTGCTGTCCTACTCACCCACCCTTTGTGACGCTATTGATCTCTGAAGGACTCTTTTATTTAACATTTGTTATTGATTTTAATTAAAGCAGTCAATTTTTCAAAAACTTCTAGAAAAGAGACAATATACCCTCACAAAAATGATTAAGCTACCTAAATAAACAAAAACAAAAATTAAAGTATATTGGACAAAATTCAATAAAGGAATACAGAAGTTAGGTCACAGGATGAGAACAGAGAAGAAAATCCCATTTTGTTAGTCAAATAAGTAATAAAGCCTCATAGCATATAAACAGAAGATAGAGTAGCTAACTGCACTGATAAGCAAACTAGTACTCAATCAAAATAGTGAAGCAGAAATAAAAACAAGAGTGAACTTACACTTAGGGATTCATCAAAGACTCTCATAAGTTTCCCAGTCAAGAACCTAAAAATTCTAACTTTTCTATCAGAACCAATACTGGCCATTTTCTTGCCATCAGGTGAAAAACTTATGCTAGATGGGTAAGCTTTGCATTTAGCAAATTCATATAAATCTGTATCTGTTTTATATTCCCAGTTCACATTTTTGGGGAATTTGTATTCACGGGGCGTGCCAGTCCAGTACTCGATCATTCCAGACTTGTCAGAAGATACTACTACTTTGTAGATAGGGTTTAACTGTATCTGAGTAAGAGGAGATGTATGGAGTTTATCAAAAACATGAAGTGGCTGGTTATTTCCTCGACCATCATATATGAATATCTTCCCTGTGCTCTTCTCAGAAGTTGCAACAGAAGATATGGCATCTCCAGGACAATATACCCATTCACACTGGCCAGGGTAGAAGCTGGAACAGAACCAGAAAAACAATAGAATGAGTAGGACTTATTTTACTTAGACAGAAACATATAATGATTTGCTACACAAATTTTCTAAGGACTAGTCAATTTCTGTTCATTCTTATTTTCAATATTACAGAGGGTAAGGATCACTAATTTGATAGCCCAGAGCCTACGTAGCAAATCACCTCTTTATTTTTTTTTTAATCAAATGACAAGGGCAAATTTTTCAGCAGGACCATTATTTGTTAAAGCTGATACTATGAGATTTACTAAGATTTAGCATTACGATACCAAGGAGAAACATTTTTTGATAACCAATTTACTTCTACATAGGTGGCCCAACAACCCAACTTCTTCTTCCATATTTCTTCAAAGTGATTAGGACAAGAGTGGGTGAGGGGAGGTAACTGGACAACAAAAAAAGGGCTGCCAACTACTACTACCTCAGATGTTAAAATGTAGTGGTGGTTGAATTTAATGTCTCACATTACATTTTTTTTCTGCCCTAAAACTGGTATTGAGCCACATTCTTGTTACAGCTGAAGGTAATGATAATTTTGTCATCAAATTCAACTGCAACAAGAATGGGTCCTGCAATAAACTGTGAGAACCAGATTACATTCAGCTGCAGTTCTGAAGGAATATAAAAATTAAGTGGTTGGCTGTTAATAAATATATGGACTCTCTATAAATTAAAAGAAATTAAAGAACTGGAGAACTGCCAGTGTTATACCTATCTTTAAGAAGGAAGTCTGGCAAAAATCTTGAAAATTACAGATCACTGAGCCTTACTTCAGGGTCAATAAACTAATTGATACATAGTTTATTGTATTGATACAATAATTAAAGAAAGAATGATTAAATACAGAAAGACTGGTACATTCTCCACATGGAAGCTGTGTTATTTAGAATTCTTTGACAAAGGTACTGAAGAATGGTAAGATATCATTTATTTTGGATTTTCAAAATATTTTTAGTAAAGATCTGCAGAAGAAGCTATTAACAAAACCAAGTAATCACAGTATGAGGTGCAAGGTTATATTGTGTTTTTAAAACTGGTTAAGAGGCAGAAAAATATAAAATATATTGAACATATACTGTATTTTTTGTATGCAATGCACCCCCAGATAAAACATACACCTTGTGTTTGGAAGGCAGAATGTAGAAATAAAAGATTTTTCCAGAGTTATCGCCGACTGTATGACACAGAGTAAGTCCTTGTGGGAACATAAAGTGTCCAGGAAGTGTGGCACCAGGAAGTTCCTAGTGCCAGCTACCTCATCCAGATGGTTTCCTGGGAGCAATACTTCCTGGACACTCTGTACGCATCCACACATGCAGGCACATGTGCTTGCAGCAGCAGCACAAATTTGTGCTGGAGATTGGTGCCTTAGCACACGTACCTGAACATGCACTTTGGTGTGGGGCAAATTGTGCTCCTTGGGGCAACCTGACCCTGCCCAGCTCAAGCTAGAGTATAAAAAAGCTACTCTGGTGAGCCGTTCAGGGCTGCTTGCTCTCAGGAGCTTCTGAGGTCTGGCCAGTTGGCATCTGGGGATACTAGTCAGCCCCTTGTGCCAGCTGGACTGCTGAAGCAGCCCTAACCTAGAGTGGCCCCTGTACCCTCTACCCACTGCAAGAGTGGGAGCTGCTGCCTGGCTGTGACCTGCTGCCCCCTGCAATAGCATTCGGCCCCTGGTTCCTGCACCCCATGGCTGTGTGCCTGCCAGACCCAGACGGGGACTGCACAGCCACCTGGGCTGTGGTATGGGCACTGCAACACAGGCACCTGCACCTCTGGGCCAGCTGCCAGTGGCACTGCTGTCATGTCTTCTAGTGCCCCTGCTTTACCATCTGGGCAGCTATCGCCCTGAAGATGTGCTCATTCCAGTGGCCCACTTTGAACTGTTGAAGTGTGTCCTGGCCCCAAATTGCCAGGAAGTCAGCTACCTTGTCTGCCCTCCACCTGGATCCCTGATGCTGGCCCTGGGCAGGCTCCTTTGCCCAGGTCCTGCTACTTGCCTCACCAGCAGGGATCCTAGTGTTCCCAGTTTAAAAACTGTAAGATCTCTAATAAAACAAACCTAAATTCTCTCATTGAAATACCCAAAATCTGCATTGTTCCACAATTAAAATGAAATGCCACTGTATATAGGGAGATAAATTGGGCAATGTTTTATTGATATATTTACCATTTTAAAGCAATTTGGAAGCCTACCAGTGCCTCTATTATCATAATAAAATGGATTCTAAATATCTATACACTTTGGCATTTGCTTTTGGCTTTTTTATCATAGAAAAATCAGAGCTGCTCCTGCCCCCTTCACTCACCAGGACATGAGAAGAGCTGCAGCTGAACCCGCAGCTGCTTTGTGGCACTGAGCAGCACTGATATGCCAGTGCCCTGCCCCTGCCTCTCAATCCCAACCCACAGCCCTGTCAGTGTCCCTCACTCCTGTTCTGCAGCCCCTGCCTACCTGCCACCAGCTCCCTCCTAGCAGCAGCTCCATCCTAGCACCAGGGCATGAGTCCAGCTGCAGCTGTCCCACACATTGCTTTGTGGCTCTGAGCAGTGCCAGTCCTTACTGTTCTGCTCCTTGAGCCTGTACCCAGGCCCCAGCAATCCCCATGTTGTTCCTGGAAGCCCTCAACTGGGGCTTAGGGACTAGGCTGGGAAAGCCCCTTCCCTTCCAAGCTTGCACATGCTGCTCTAGGGAAGTAGTGGGGCTGTAAGCCTGGCTCTAGCAGCCTTTCCTACCCAAAGCACTCCTCCATTGCTGACCCCCATCTCTCTCGCTCGCTTACACACACATACACCCCTCCCCCCCCTCTGCTGCCACCTCTGCTCCTCCTCACAACCTAACACCCCCACCCCCAAAATGATTCCCAGGACCAGGAGCCATGCAGGTCAGTGCTGCACTGGTGTGGGCATAGGACAGGACTGCAGTGTGGTTGTTGCCCCAGAAGCCGCAATTCCTGCCAGCAGGTCTCCTCCCATCGGGCGACTGGGCACACAGGGCATGAGATGTGGGGGGGGGATGTGGAGTTTGTGGGGGCTGGGTAAGAGGTGGTGGGGGTGGGTGTAGGGTTTGTTGGGGAGGTATGTAGGAGGTTTGAGAGTGGGTGTAGGGATGAGTGTGGGGCTTGTGAGTGGGTATGTGGGTGGGTTCATGGGTGGTGTGGGGATTATCGGGGGGTTCATGGGTGTGGAGTTTGTAGGTGGGTATGTGGGATTTGTGGGAGGGGTGTGAGGGGGCCTGCCACACCCCCCTTACTCCGCTCCCACAGCATGCATCAGCCGGCCCTCAGGACCCTCATAGCCTGCTGCAGGCAGAGCCCCCTGGTGGTGCACTGTGCTGCCTGAGATGCAGGGGCTACATATGGTGTATGGAGCTGGTCTGGCCCACTGACATGCACCTTCAAGCAGGACTGGCCCCTGATGTCACTTGACACTCCTAGCACTGCATGCAAGAGCCGTGCACCATTGGACCGGGCCAGCTCCTGCATCCATGCAGCCAGCCTGGCCTGATGGCGTGTGGGGCACGTGTGATGGGGCACATGGAGGCAGGAGCTGGCTCAACCCATGCAGCTCCTGCATATGGGGCCGGGAGCCCCAGGTGACGGCAGGAGCTGGCCCAGTCCTGTTTGAAAGCATGTCTGCGGTCTGGGCCGGCTCCGTGCACTACGTGTAGCCCCTGGGTCTCAGGTGGCACAGCATGCTGCAGGGGGCTCTGCCGACAGCATGCCACAAAAGCCCCGAGGGCCCACTGCTGGCTGCTGCTGCCAGGGCCAGTGGGTGCTGTGCTCTGTAGGGGTGGGCAGGGGATCCACCCCTCCCACACAGTCCCCGCCTACCCCCCCCAGTCTCCCCACCCACACACAGTCCCTGCTTACCGGGGACAGGGCATGGGTCCAGGCCACTGCTGCCAGCCTTGCCCTGCTTCTATTTGCTCCAGCACATTGAGGCTGCATGCTGGAGCAGCAGGGGCACACAGCAGACATAGAGATGCTTGGGCCAGGTACTAGAGCATCTCTCTGGAGGACCCAGCCTCCAGTTGCTTCAGGGCATGCTCCAGGATTTCCTGGTATCAAACTTAGAGTCCGCGTTGCAAATATGCAGTGCAGGAACATTTTTTTGTTCCTAGCATGCTTCCTGTGGTGTCTCAAACTGCTATGAGATGCCGCAACAGGCACGTGCTTGCTTGTCTGGATGCAGCCTCTATGTTCCCAGGACAACTTACTCTATGCTACACAGTCAGCCATGGATGGACACTGTGGCTGCTTGCAGATGTTAAAAAAAACAACCCAAAAAGCAAAAAACCAAACAACCCATGCTTTACCAGAAGCAGCAGCGTGTTACTTTGACCTGGCTCTGCAGCATCTGTATGGATCAGGAGCTTCAGTGGGGCTTTCTGGCGCTTTTATCTAAAGCTGAGTCAATCAGCTATTAGATAAAAGCACCAAAAAAGCCCCATTAAAGCGCCCAATATATAGACATCAGGCAAGCTGGGGTCAACTAATGCACTGTATCTTCTGAGCATGTGCTGGGCTCTGTGCGGGAACATGTGGAGTTTTGGGGTGATTTTTTTTTTTAATGTCTGCAAGCAGCCTGTGTTTATTCTCACAAGCACTTACTCTGTCACACAAAGTTAGGCCCCAGACCCTTTCAAGGAGAATCTTTGAAAAATTAGTTCTTTATTATAAGTAGTTATATATATGAGTTCCTGCAAATAGTGTTATTTCTACATCATAAACCTCAAAATAATACCAGCAACTCACCTGCTGGTTCAGGCACAAGCTACAGCGCTCAGCCAAAAACTATGGGTGTAAGGGGATTAACACAGGACTCTGTCATCTTGGCAACTGCATGGCATGCTCAGTATCTCCACGTGTGCTTTTTTTCAAGCAAAAAAAAGAGGTTCATCACTTAAAACACCACCCCAATTTTAGGAGTAGCTGATTTTGGAGGAAAAGGTACATACAGAAAATACAGTAATATCAAGAAGTAGGTTAGGAATGGGATGCTACCAAGTACAAGAATGGACTGGCATTTACAATTACTCATTTTCCATTTTGCTAATTTGTATGATCTGGTCATATGTCAGTATTTTCAGAGAAGAATACTATTTAGGCAAGTAAAAAAAATAGAATTATGAACTTGGAAGCAAAGCTAGTCAATTAGGTTGCACAATGGCAGATAAGTTTCAAAGTAGGTAAGTGCAAGACAACCAACACTATAAAGATTATGCAGAATTATTTATATAGATGCTAGATCACGGGTTGTCAACCAGGGGTACTCATACTCCTGGGGTAACTCCCAGGGGGTACACAGGGGTGGGCGGGGATGGAGCACCGCCACCCCGTGCCACTGCCTCAAAGGAGCAGGGCCAGGGTGGGGCAAGATCAGGGCCACACAGATGCTGTGCTGCCGCCACTTGCCACACTCCCGCTCCGCATTTGGCTGCTCGCCACCCCCTGTCCTCCCGCTGCTCAGCATCTGGCTGATAGCCGCCACCCTTCTTCCCCCGGCAGTACACTTACTAAAAAGGGGGCTGCCAGGGGTACACTTATTAAAAAGGGTTGAAAACCCCTGTGCTAGATTAACTGTGGCCTCTCCAGAAAAACATTCAAGCATCAATATGCACACATCTCTTGCTCATGGTGTGCACATGGGGTTGACAGACACACAACAAGATATTCAACTACAGTATGGAAAGCATACCAAATAACATTTACATGATATGAATTATTAGATGCTCATCCTCTGTTGATTAAAGTTTTAGTCTTGGTCAAACTGAATCACCTCATCAAATGATATAACTAAAACAAAATAGATTTTTTTTTGTCCTAGTAACCCAAACATACACAACATCTGTCAGGATAAGCTAAAAGTTTCAACAGAACAGTTAGGATTTGTAATACCAGCATTTAGGAGGGGATTTGCTTATGGGATAAGTCAATAGCGACTTTCAGCTAACGTACATGATCAACAGGAAAATACTTAATGTGATTATGTTAAAGGGAATTTTCAAAGGTGTTTTCCACTTGCCCAATTCTGTTCCCTTTGAAAGCAGTGGGAGTTTTATTTATCACTGACTTCACAGAGAACAGTTAGAAAATTCCTCACTCAAGTTTTATTAAAATTCAGAATTAAAAATGTAATAATTAGTTTAAGCTGAATACATATAGGTTTATCTCAAAGAGATGTTGGAGAGACTGACTCTTCTTGCATACTTTTGAACAGCATTCTTTGATGTGTCTGTTGCTTCTAATGTACTCATTAAAAACATGGCTTTTGCTTTTTTTTTTATCATTACAGAACTGCAATGATTTAATTGCTTCTTGCATGGTATTTTCATCCAAACGCTGCATAACTACAGAAATTCCTGAACAGCAACACTAAGGAATATAATGTCTCTACCAGCAGAAGCAGACTGCTATCATGGCAGTACAGAAGTTACACTCCTGTTTGCTATCCACTAAGGATCCCTCTACAGGTTACATGCATCATGCAATTACCAGGTTAAATGCACAATTAATTCAGACAGTCTACATGCGCAACTTTATTATTGTGCCATAAAAAGATCCAACCAGCTATAAAGTTAGAGCTGGAAAATGTGTATAGGCAACCCTCACCATTCACGGGGGATACATTCTATTATCCCCCGCGAATGGTGAAATCCGCATATAAGGCACTGTGTTTATGAACACAGTCTGCATGCATGAACACAATGGCCCCCGTGGCTTGGGGAGTGTGGGGGAACAGCTCTGGCAGCAGTGGTGGGAACCCGGAAGCAGCAAGCACAGAGCTCCCAAGGAGCTCCTGTAAATGTATAAAGTATATTTAAGATGCGGGTTCAGCATTCGCAAATGCCGAATCCGTGAATAGCGAAGGTTTCCTGTACTAACTTCATAACTGGTTTCGAACCAGCTTTAATTTGCATGTGTAGCATATCTATAACCCTGTGGCTGGGAGCCCAGTCATCTGATGGGGCTCCCAGCTGTGGGGGATGCACCATGCACTGCAGTGGATGGCAGACCCATCAGCTGATGGGACTGTAATCTGTGGAAGCATGTGGGGTGCCACTGTGGATTGGAATTTTGTCAGCTGAGAAGTCTCCCACTTGCGCAGTGGGAGTTGGTACAGGGGGAGCCTGAGATCACAATCCTGGGTTCCTCTTACACGGGCAATAAGGTGTGATAGGATCTGATGCTGGATCCCAATCACACCTCCTGCCATGCACGTGTGGCATGGGAGGAGGCACAATTGTGTGGATTGCGCATTAGATTTTATCATGTCTTTACCTGAATGTCTGGAGGGGCCCTTACATACAACAGTTTTTGCCCTGTTTAGGTTGGCTTTCATTTTCCATCAATTCCGCTGTGAACCAATCCATTGTGTCTGTTATTACTTGCAAAACCATAGAAAACAGGGATGATAGATGTCAAAGAATCATTTAGTCAATCTCCCTCTCCTACCTTGTTACTTATGACATATTACAAACATTTGTTTGTCACAGTTTCTGGTACTGAAAAATATGGAAACCCCTCCCATCTTTAAGAAGGATGCAAGCAATCAAGCTGCATATATTACAATTCTACACACACCAAAAATCCCAAACTCCTCTAATCTCATCTGATTAGAGCTGGCTGGAAAAAAATAATTCAGATAATCAAATGGTTAAAATAAATTCCCTCTCCCCTGCAGAGTATCCCAAAGTATTCTACAATGCCCTAAGGATGTTTTAGAGAACAAAACAACTTACCCCAGTTTCAGCATATTTATCATATCAAAGTTCACTACATCAAACACCTTCATTGCTTTGTCATCTCCAACAGAACAGAACAATGCACCTTCAGAGCTACTGGCAATACTCTCAATAACTCCTGTTACAAAAAGTGAATACATTAAGACAGATGCCTCCATCTCAAAATTGTATTTACCCTTCAGTTTCAGCTGTCTGGAAGCAACAATTATTGGGTACAGTATTTGTATTTTAAATCTTGTTCAAACAGTTTATTACAGTTTACAAGTTCAACATAGAACTGCTAATTTCTGTATTTTGTCTCAAAATAGTTGGCTATCAGAAGTACAGCTAGTGATCTGACATCATACTACTTATTTTTTTTACTCCACTAATCCCATTCAAAAAACCAAAACAATGCATAGTCTTTATTTTTTGAAAGAATTAAATTCTAAAATATGTGAATGTTTGAGACTCTCACTTTAGTCACTTTGAGCAAATACATTTTTAAAGTAGTGCTAATTAATATTTTTAAAATATCTGATAGACAGCTCCTTAAAATATATCTCACTATTACCATGAAGTATCTGTGTTTTTGACTTCTACAAATATATAATAAAGCACAGATATTACAGACCAAGGTGTGAAGGATCTTGTAAATGAGACATCTGACAATTACTAAAATTGAACTCCTTAATACATTAAGGTCCCTGGTTTTCCTGCATCCTGGATTAAGACCAAAGAACATCTGATGAATTTAGTATTTAAATATTAAATGTTACAAATGGATTATAGATAGCCAAGAAAAAAAAGTTTTCTTTTTACAAAACAAATGAAATAAAATATAATTCTTACCTAAATGGCTGCGAAAATGTTTAACAAATTCAATCCCTTCTTCTACTTTTTTCCAGAATTTTACATGTCCATCATGGCTAGCTGTTATGACAAAATCTGTCCTGCAATTATATTAATTAAAATGTAATGTTGAAAATTTAGGGGCTGGAAAGGAAGAATCGTGGTAAACAAGATCAACATAAAAAGTCTGGGAAAGCTAATGAAGTTGTTTACTTCTTTTGCTCAAAATGTGAGGGGGACAATATAAATATATATCTATGCATTTCTATACGTTATATCAGTTAATATCGTATCAGCACCGATAAAAGGAAAATTGACACAATGGCTGATGTGGCTAATAATGTCACAGATAAAAGCCATGTACATGTGCACAGGCACAACATGCATGTGGCCAAGAGTGCAGCCTGGAGGCTTACAGAGAACAGCATCCAGCTGCGTGGGGAAGGGAGGGCAGATCAAGGCCCCCACAGTGAGGGATGGAATGGGGCTGGGGAGGCGTAGGGAGGCATGCGCCCCCCAGATTTGTGTGCAGGGCAAAGGCAGGGTTGCCTATTGTAATTATGGGGCCAGAGACTGCATCAGGCTCTTCCTGGCAGTGGATGGGGCCCGGGGCTGTGCTCAGGGTGGGTGGGGGCAGGGCAGGTAGCAGTGCTGGTCATAACGCCCCCTCCCAGCATCACCGTCATCCTCCCCGCCCGCACCTGCCCCGAGCACAGCCCTGGCCCAGCGTCCCTTTACTGGGAACAGGCCGCAGCGGGCAGCTTCCCCTTGCCCCATGCACAAATCTGGGAGGCATAATACTATCACAATTTAAACAATCTACCATAAGAGTCTGTCCAAGTATGTAGTAGCAATTCAATCTCTGCATCAGTCCTCAATAGACAAGATATTATCTTCTTGCATTTTATCTGATTTGTAAACAAATCCGTGACATCATTACCAAACATGACATAACATTACTAATATTATTCATGAGTCTGATTTTTTAAAAATTCTACTATTGTTAGAAGTAAAATACAAATATTGAAGCGATTAAAGAAAAATAATTTTCTCCTTAGTCACTATAGTTCCATTTACTTAATGGACAAAATGCAAGATATCATTAGGTAGCCCACATAACATAGCAACTGTGGAGAAAATAAATAAATAGATTTAAGATCAGTAGTGTCTGCTGAAACATTCTGCAGCCCCTTTTTCAGTGAGCAACCAATCTGCAGCCCCTTTTTCAGTGAGCCAGTTCTTTTAAAATTACCTTTGAAAACTTTATGATCAGTTGGGATTTTAAAGTTCCATTAGTTTTAGAAAGAAAATTCTCTCTCTGTCTCTGTCTCTCTCTCTCTCTCTCTCTCTCTCTCTATATATATATATATATGACAGGAAGTTTTCTTTCTAGTTCCTGGACTGCAAAACAAGACTGTAAAAAACAAGACTTACTTAGTACATGCTACATGCGTAATGACATCTCTGTGCATATAACTGCGTTCATACATGGAAGCACTTGGAAGGTTTTCAAGGTAGACGTGTTCAAACTCAAGGACTAAAATTAAAAGAAAAAGTAGGAATTATTTCCTTTTGATAAAACTTATTTTATCTTCAGCTCTATGTTAATTAAGCTTTGATCAGCTTGCCTGCTTGCATCTTAGTCGAGAACACAAGACAGTGGTCAGCAACAGTTTCCAGCAGAAGGATGGAATGATCCAGTTCAGGGCCAAGGTAGGGCAGCGCTAGGACCCAGCTGCTGCCACTGCTGCTTCTCCCTACTGCCCAGCTGCAGCGCAGGACAAGAAAGCTCCCTGCTGCCCAGCTGCAAAGATGATTTTACCAAACACCTTGATGCTGCCATAGTGGTCACTGAACTAATATCAGAAAACTATGAGCAGTTTGTAAAAATGCTATGCACCATCTCAAAAAGACCTCTCTCAAGAGGCTGCGGAAAGAAATGTGTGCCAGGACTAACGCCGAAATTAGCTGATAGATAAACCAAGTACAACAGACTGTATGATACAGACCTGTTTGCTGAGGAACCTATTGCTTCAGCAAAAGAACTGGTCATTTTATTAGCAGAGGGACAAAGGCAGAATCTCATTGAGAATGTGGATATAACATATAATAGCAAAAAAACTGGGACAACCATCTGGAAACTTACTAGCGAACCAAAAAAAGAATGAACAACGCTACAATATCACTGCAAATCAGGCCATAGACCAACTCACTGAAAATGGTAGGGCACCAAATAAACAACCCAACTTTCAAAATCAAGAGAAAAGATGACCAGGAAGTTCCTCACTTTGGGACACATTTTACGGTGGCTGACTTAACAATTGCAGTAAGCACCATTAAAGACAGCAAAGCCACGGGCCTTGACAACTTGGGCCTGGCTACTCTTATTGTACAATGTGTGGAACCATGTACAAAATACCCAACATAGCAACAAGCATATATTGTACCACTCCTAAAAATGGAGATAGATCCCTCAGATCCAAAGAACTTCAGACCTACATCCTTACTTTGTCATCTTTCAAAACTCTATAGATGCTTTATCTTAAGGTGCTTGTCACTGATTGTCAAACAATACATAATTCCTGAATGAGCTCGCTTCCACACAGGGAAATCATGCACTGGTCAAGTACTAAACATCATGCAGTACATCAACTATGTGTCAATCCAAACAAAACACAGGTTAGTCTCTTCCACCTTTAGAACTAAGATACTAATAAGTAGCTCAACCTAATGGAATGGAATAACCCAGATCCTACATATTTGGGAGTGACACTAGACTGCACATTTCCATATAAAGTGAATGTAAAAAGATGGAAATGTAAAGTTAGTTCCTGGAACAACATATTTAAAAAGTTCATCAACTCCATATGAGGAGAGAAGGGGGGCATCCAACAACACTACAAACTAAGGCACTTGCACTTTGTTATTTGGCAGCTGAATACACATGCTTGGTTTGGGAAAGATAGGCACATGTAGAGAAGCTAGACACTGTGCTGAACAAAAGTTGCAGGTGCATTACTGGATGCCTTAAAACAATAAATGACAAAAACTTCCATCTACTTGCTTGAATTGCCCCACCAGACTTCGGCAGAGCAGTAGCAAGCAAAATGGAACACACCCAGCAGACAGAAGACAAGGGATACGCACTACCTGGCCACATTGTGGCTCCCTTGACTAAAATCACAGAAAAGCTTCCTCTCAACAATGCAGCCACTGGATGACAGACAGCTACACAAAACTGAAATATTTATAAAAATCCTTTTGTTGAAGAGTAGTTGATTTCCAATATTTTGGGAATACACCTTCTGATCCAATTTCCCCTTTAGCTTGATCCCTCCCTTAGCCCATAATACAATATTTATAACATCTCAATCCAAGAATCTTTAAACACTTACAAGGAAACTTGGTCAACATTCACTTCATTATTATAATAAAGAAACTCATGCACAGAGATTCAGGGCTCGAAGTTACGGTCTAGGAGACAGAATTTTAGGACAAAGCCAGTGACATTTTGTTTATAAATGAACATACAACACTGATGCTCTAGATTTAGTTCCAAAAGCAGTAAATGAAGAAACTCTTTTATGGAGAAGTTATATCAGGATTTCTCGTATTTTCCTCCGTAGTACACAGGGCTAGCAATTTCTTAAGACAAGATAACAGACTACCTAGAGACTATTAGTTCTGGGTTAGAATATGTCAGTTCCTCTGTAAAAGCAGTGGAAGTAGTCATTTTCAATACCCATGTAAAAGACTCTCCTGTTTGTCCTCTGTCCTTTGACTAATAATGATGGCCAGAACAACTGAATCTATCTAGGAACAGGTGATCCACCGCAAAGCTAAACTGGACTACAAAAAGTAATCTAACAACTGCAGTCACATAAGAATATGTAACAAAAAACCCTTCAATTTTCTGAGACAAGATATGTGCTTATTCTAATCTCTCAGATAGCTGTCTGATATTGTTAATAAGATGGATATAATTATTGCTATTTTTGAGCATGCCACAATATGCCACATCAAGAATTTCACAAAAATCACAGACTACATTTCTCAGGAAAAATATTGTTTGACAAAAATATTTGTCTCAAATTGCTAAAGGAAAGACAAATATGACAATGAAATTGGATAGTTATTCAGATTAGGAAAGCACCCTACTTGAAAATTTGTTCATTTTTATTAGCATCTTTCTCTGATTTTGGTCATCTTCATTTTGTAACTAAATCAGATTTTTACACTGTTTTATGTAGGTTAAAAGCTAAGTATTGACTTATTTGTGCAGTTTCTCTTCTTGTCTCTACAACTTAAATGAAGTTGCCAACATTTACATATCGGGTACATACTGTATTAATCACTGCTTATCCTGCTCAGTGTGCACCTGATCAATATCGTCAAACCCATTTTTGCATTCACGGCACTGTTCATGAGAAAATGTCAAGCAAGTATGTTTGTTAGAACTACATCAACAAAATAGCAACAGGTGCTCTGTAAGAAGTCACTCTATTAGTTCACACTAGAGGTATGAAGAACAGCGGTTTCCCTACCATTAAGTTATTGCTTCCCTATACATGGAGCACTTGAAATGCTTTCTGATGTAAAAATCAATTAAAACTGCACTTTGTTTTATGAATCTGAAAAAAGAAAGGTGTGCATTTAATTCCAATGACTACAGAACCAATGAAACAACATCTTTTGATTCTTTTTTGCCTAGTTGGGGTTTTTTAGATGCAATTAATACACAGCCCAGTAAACTTATATTTGTTTGTGCTCATCAGAAGCTGAATAATACCTCACTAGGCCCTGCACTATTAGTAAAATGAATAGTCTCTTTTAAATGGAGAGCAATGTGGTGTTGTGTTATGGGCCTCGGTGCACCATGCCATCTACACCCTCTTTTCAGAATCCTAGATCGACCCATGGCCACTTCCACAAGCATCTTTAAAGCTTTCTCTGCAAACCAAGGGAAGGCAATGTGGGGAGGCGCAAAGCTGCTGGAGGGGCACAGCAGAGGAGACAGGCCCTTGTGGGACATGTGGATGTGGCACAGCACTGCCACGGAGCTGCAGTGCTGCATGACCACCTCTCTCCTAGCTCTGTTATATTCAGATGAAAAATGTGAAACAGTAAGAGGAAAAAGGAAGCCCTCGGGTAAGGGGCGCATTTGGGTCTAGCCCCTGGGAAAGGCACGTTAGCTGCGGCGGCTTGTCTCCCCGTGTCGGAGGCACGGGGCAGGGCTCTCCCCTGGCGCTGTCCGGCCCCGAGCCCCCGGAGCAGCTCCCGGGGTCGGTCCGCGCTCGTTACCTCTCCTCTTCTTCGCTTGCGCGGCCTCTCCCGGGAGGGGCCCGACCCACCGCTCCTCTTCCTCTTCCTCTTCCTTCTCCGGCTCGCCATCCCCCGCGATCTCGAGCTTCCTTCTCTTGCGCTCCGAGTCGCTAGACGCCATATTGGCTGACATCGCTGCCCGCGACGCGGGCGCCCGGAAGTGACGAGTGGGAACGGGCGGAGGTGGCCACTCAGCGCCGAGCGCGCGCGGTTCGGAGCCTGAGGAGGACGCCACGGATCGCCGTCGCTATCGCCATTGCTATGGTAACGGCCCCGTGGGGCCATGGTAACACACCCCGACAACTGTTCCCCCACCCCGCCCCCCGGCTTCTCCGGAGCTCCCCGGCCCGGCCAGGGCTGCGCGTCCACCTGGCCGGGAAGGAGGCTCTGACGTGGCCCCCGGGGCCGGTATCTGTCCCTGATCTCGGCTAGAGATGTCCTGGGCCTCGTGCCTGCTGGGTGTGTGGGCACTGCTTCCTGCTCCCTTCCGGAGAGCTCGTTTTCAACCAGTGACTTCCCCCCGTCCCTGTTTTCTCCTCTCTCTTGTTGTCCCCCAAATTCAGTTGCTGCCTCCCCATTAGCTCCCTCTAGTATCAGGGAGGGTGAACCATTGCTTTGTGGGCGTAAGGCGTCAAATAGGCCTGGCAGGTGGCCAGAGCCTTTGTGTCAGATTCGTTCCCTTTTGGGCTAGGGACAGACATTCAAAAGCTGGTGCCTGAATTGATTCAGTCTTTGCAGGTTAGTATAAACCAGCATTTCTCAACCCATGAGTTGTGACCCAAAACTGGGTTGCAAGAATATTTCGGAGGGTCACAAGCTGTGGCAGGGCTAGGGTGGCCATCATAGAGGACATTCCGGTTTTCGGCTACTCTGTCCTCTATTGATACAAAACCTGATCCCTTTATGTCCTCTATTTTTCTCTTTGAGGGAAAAATAGAGAACATAAAGGCGTCCGGTTCCATATCAATAGAGGGCAGAGAACAACCAGATTGTCCTCTATGATGGCCACCCTAGGCAGGGCAGAGGGGCAGTGGGAAGGCATCTGCCCCTTCCCGTGGGGGAAGGGAGTGGAGGAGAGCTGTGTGGCTGGGCTGGTGGCACCGGGGCCAGTGCTTGTGCTCATGGCAGTGCTGCTCAGGGGCTGAGAGGAGCCATGACCAGGCTACCTGGTGTGATGTAGCAGCCCCAGTCGAGGGCAGGAGGGGTGCCACGGGCCTCTCTCCTCCTCCCTCCAGCCCATGACAGGGCCAGACTTGCTCTGCTGGCACCCTCATGAGCCAGAGCTGCTACAGCCACCTCACTCCAGTCAAGTGGGATGGGGGCAGCTGGGGGGCCCCTCAGGCAGGGCTGGGTGGTGTGGGGGGCAGGGGACTGTGGGTTAGATTCATAGATTCATAGATGTTAGGGTCGGAAGGGACCTCAGTTGATTATCGAGTCTGACCCCCTGCACAGGCAGGAAAGAGGGCTGGGGCTAGATGACCCCCGCTCGATGCTCCCCCCAGGGTAGGGGAGAGCACCACCTCCCTTGGGAGCCCGTTCCAGACCTTGGCCACTCGAACTGTGAAGAAGTTCTTCCTAATGTCCAATCTAAATCTGCTGTCTGCTAGCTTGTGGCCATTATTTCTTGTAACCCCTGGGGGCGCCTTGTTGAATAAATACTCACCAATTCCCTTCTGTGCCCCC
>NW_005842765.1:250698-251161 GCF_000455745.1 Alligator sinensis
TTCTGCCCATTTAGTAGGGGTCCTATTCCTCCCTGGGCCTTCCTTTTACTCCCTATATATCTAAAAAACAATTTCTTGTTGTCTTTTACTTGGGATGCCATCCTCAGCTCCATGGTAGCTTTGGCCCGTCTAACTGCCTCCCTACAAGCGCAAACAGAGGAGGTATACTCCTCTTTGGTAATCTCTCCCTGTTTCCACTTGCTTTGTGCCCGAAGAATCGTTTCCTTAAGGCACAGCCACTCTTCTTGGGCTCCCATCACTTCAAAACTCCTACTCTGCAGTGCGTCCTTGACTAATCGCCTGAGTTCATTGAAATCAGCTTTCCTAAAGTCTAGCACTTTCACCCTACTAGTTACCTTACCCACTCGGCGTCTTATGGTGAATTCTATTATTAGGTGATCACTGTCCCCCAGATGGCTACCGATCTGTAGGTCCCCTACCATGTCATCCCCCGTTGCCAATA